>NC_044915.1:5260149-5292238 GCF_001633185.2 Quercus lobata | reverse complement strand
GCCCAAAAATATTTTCACTCTCTTAGCCAATGAGGCTCGCTTTTTTCAATTTGGGGGCGAGGCATATAGGAATATAAATAAGCCGTGTCCACCGATGGGGAATGGTCATTTTCCAAGCAGGGTTTTGAAAGAATCAAGTTATTTTGTACAAATGCAATCTGTCAGTCCAGCATACAATTTATTGGATATAGACCCCATTATTATGGATAAGACCATTAGCAATGTAGGATATGACTTGGTACCTTGGGGAAATCAAGGTGGAAATTTGAAAATTGCCATGACCTATGGGGGACCTGGAGGGAATTGTGGTCAATAATAGTTGGTGTATGCAAAATACAAATAAAAGGAACAAATGTACTTGGTCTTATGCCTCTGACACAAGAGTGTTCAATGGCCTGTTTGGATAAGCTGTTTTAAAAGGTACATTTTCAAAAAATAACGTTTTTAAAATGAGCATTTTGAAAACTCAGTTTTTAAAACTACATTTGAGCATTTGGTAAAACATGTTATTCTAAAATTGTTGTTTTGAGAAAATTACAAAAAAGGACACGACAGGCTATGCTATAATGATAATAATAAGAGTAGTAATATATTTTTTTATTTAATAATTTAATAATAAGAAAACGTCCCATAAAAAATTTAATAAAGAAAGTAGTAGTAATAATAATAATAATAATAATAATAATATGGTTCCATTTAATAGTGTAATTTACTTTTGTTATTAAATAATAAAAAATTACACAAGAAGGACACCTAATTTTTATCTTTTCCAATGTCTATCTCCTACTACCTCAAGCTTCTTCTCCTTCACTTGTTGGGTAGCTGGACAAAAATCCTCTACTGCCAATCACATGGTCCGCATCTAACCTTAGTAATTTCTAAAAAAATTCATTCAATTGCATCCAAGTTTCTCCAGACTCATCTTCTTTGCGTCACCTACAACCTCATCCCATACCAAAGTAATTTTTGCTTGCGCTCCAATTTTTGCATGCCCAAAATATTCAATTAATGAAAAAAGCTAGAGAGAAGAAATTTCATCAAAGCCGAGCAGAATTAGATAGTGGCAAGGCCTAGAGGAGATAGATGATAGCAAGGTTGCGCCCACAAGTAGCAGGCAAGACATTATTATTCGAGGTTATTTTAGGAATTTCAAGCTTCAACTGACTATGATAGTTGCGTTTTTTACTTGGTTTTTTAAAAAGCTATCCACCGTTGTGCTTTGCAAACGTGAATTTTCCGAGTTTTCAAAAACGTAATTTTTCAAAAAACGTAATGCCAAACGCATAGCTTCTAGTGTTTTTTTTAATCAAAAACGCAAGTTTTCATTTAGAAAACGCCCCACCAAATGGAGCCAAAGAGTAATAATTTGCTAATGGTAGGGGTTTATGATGACTATGGAAGGGTGATTTGACAGTGAATGACTGTTTTTTGAATAGTAAAATAAGAGTTTTAGTATGGATTTCGTGGGTTTTTGGGGGATGAGTGGCTACTTTAGCAAAAGTACTCCAAAATGACACTCTAGTAAGTACAATATTATTAGTGCAACTGCATTAGTTGATGCAAAGTCTCGCAAAATAGAAAAAATTTACTCATTTTACACATTTTGAGCAAAAAAAAAAATACCCACATCAGTGGGTGTAAAATTTTGCATTTATGCAAAATTGCTACAGTAACCGTGCATATATACTGTAGCTGTGCATATCATTATTTTATATATTTTTTCTCTCACCTCTCTTCTTTCTCCATTTGACTTCTCTCTTTCCCTCTCCCTCTTCCTCTGAACCGAACAAAACTGATCGACCACCGACCACCCAATTCAGCAACCCACCACCACCCAATCCAGTAACCTACCACCACCATCACCATTACAAGATTGCAATACATAATAAACCAACCAAAAACTCAAAGGAAAATCAAATAACCCATACATGGACACACAATAGAGACGTAGAGAGGGAGAGATCTGACCAAGATCAACTGTGGCAGAGATCAGTTGTGGTGGGTCTTTCTCTTTCACACTTTCACTTCACTGACTCCCCCTCTTTCCTTCTCAACCTAGGGTTTTAAAGACTTGGGCTTTGGTATTTTTTTTCTTTCAATTCCATCCCCCAATTCCCAAATCAAAACCTAGACAGCATAAACAATCACAGATCGTGTTTCATTGAAGTGGGCCACATATTCAGCAACAACTTGATGACCAATAACAAAGCTAGAGAGACAATTTGAGTAAGTATAGGTACATTGTACACTTTACCAAACCAAAAAAACACCATAGCCTACTTGACAACTTCAGAGGGAGCACAGGGTAAAAGACTAAAAAGTCATGCGCGGTTGTTGATCTCGGTTAGACAAACCTTAAAAATTCAAGTTCTTGATCTTGGTTGTTGATGATTTTTGAAGGTTTTGATGGTGTTGATGATTTTGATGATTTTTGGGGTTTGATGATTTTTATTCTTTGTTTGATCAGTGGGTGAAGGGAGAGCTTGATGATGGTGCACAGTCTGCAGTGGCTATGCTTGATGATGGTGGATTGATCGTTCATGGTGGCTTGGGTTGTGTGTGAGTGGATTTCAAGAGAAGAGATAAGTGTGAAGGGTGAAGGAAATAATAAAAAATTGTAAAAGAATGAATATTTTATTGAATATATGTGTAGAATAGACAAACTAATGTGGGTGTTTTGTAAAAGGGCAAAACTTAGATACAGTACCTTAGGTATCCCTTTTAAAATTCAGCCACCAGTCTTATTAAAATAACTTAGCTAACGGTGTTAACACCCTCTCTTTCTCTAATTCTGTTAACTATATACCTTCATCATTTCACTCTCATCTCAAACTTGAAGATCTCTCCACCACCGAATCTCCATGGCTGCTGTCAAGGGCGGCCACAACAGGCCACTATTAGCCACTCTCATAGTCTCTTTTGGGTTTGCCCTTCTCACTGAAGTCTAGCCTAGGACCCAAGGCTAAAAGCCTAAAACCCATAAGCTTTGCAACCATCGGAAGCACACCGATGATGCTGTGGCCGCCGATCGTCCTCCTCCTCCTTTTCCTTTTCTTTGTTTGTTCTTTAGTTTTCCTTTAATTTATCTTTTCTCCTCTCCTCGTTTGATTTTATGTGGATTTGGGGATTGGGTTTGTTTTGGTTGTTAGGACATGATGGTTTTGGTTGGATTCCAAACATGGGATTTTTGGGTATGGTCATTCGTAGATCTGTGATTACATGAAATTGTTCATTGTCCGTTCAAGTTCTTTGCTTCTCCAACTATGTCCCTAGCCACAGACAAGAAGCAACAAACCTTTAGTTGACAACGCAGTGCACATAATTAAGTCAACCTTTTCGTTCTTCTAATCTTGATTTCTGATGTGCATGAAATATATACAATAAAGTACTCACATATCTACATATTTAGCCTTACTTTTATGTTATTTTGTGACTGATTATATAATATCTTTGTGTTGCAGGTAACAAGGGCTTTACATGCAAAGTGGGGCTAGGCCAATTGAAGTAAGCCAACTTACATCCAGATAGGCATGAATTCAAGAAAAGACCAACCCAATTAAATTTAAGTCCAATTGGAGCAATAAATCAAAGGAAATTTGCACCAAATCCAAGTCCAATTCGGATTAGGATTCCAGCCTGTATGAAATATATACAATAAATTACTCACATATCTACATATTTAGCCTTACTTTTATGTTATTTTGTGACTGATTATATAATATCTTTGTGTTGCAGGCAACAAGGGCTTTACATGCAAAGTGGGGCTAGGCCAATTGAATCAAGCCAACTTACATCCAGACAAGCATGAATTCAAGAAAAGACCAACCCAATTAAATTTAAGTCCAATTGGAGCAAGAAATCAAACGAAATTTGCACCAAATCCAAGTCCAATTCGGATTAGGATTCCAGCCTGCACATCAGTTAGTATTTTTGGCATAACTTTTGGCTCAGATATCCAATTGAGATGATTCAAATTGGGCTAGAACTTTAACTTAAAGGGATACAACTTTGTAGTTTACCAAAAGTCCGAATTCTGAATTTAAATGGGCCAAAATCGTCGGTTAAGTGAAGCCTAAAAATCTGGGATTTTCTCCAAATAGGAATTCAACTTGTAATAGGATTCCTTGACCTATTTAAAGGCTCTCTAGGGCAAAATTTAGAGAGGCTAGTGCTAGGGCTGAGGGCTGAATGCATGGAGAGCTGCGGCTGTGGCTACCTCTTTGGTTTTCTTCCATGATAGTTAGTTTTATTTATTTGTCTAATTTAATGCTTAGTATTTTATTGTTTTGTGTTTTCTTAAAATTACTGTGAGTAGCTAAATTTATAATTAGGGTTGAGGATGAAACCTTGTTAAGGATTATCAGTAATATTTATGTGATTTGATTTTTCCCACAATAATTGTTCTTTAATGATTTAAATTGTTCTTGCTTCATATCAATTGACTAAGATGGGATTCTAGATATGAGTTCAATCATGTTTTTCTCATGATTTAGGATTTGTCTTAATTAATTGAATGCTTGGTTTATTAATTCTTGATTATAAAATTGGATATCGCTTGTGATTTGTCTGTCAATGAATACAATTTATGATTTGATTTTTAGAATTGGATATATCTTGTGATTTGTTTGGCTATGGATACAATTGATGATTTGATTTTATACCTAGGAAGCAAAGGAAAGCATGCTTTAGATTTTTAAACATAAGTTTTAATAATGATATTTACCATGATAGCAAGATTGATTTCTAGATTATCATGTAGTGGTTGGGAAAAATTAATGATCATAAATATATGTTGATATGATTTACAAGGTAAATTCCAAAACCTTATTTCCTTTCCCTTGATTGTTTACATCTTTTTATTGCTTTATATCTTTTGCTTAGTTCATTTAATTTCAAAACAACCAATTTTTATTAAACTAGATTAGAATTAATTTGGTTAAGGTTTGATTTAATTTTCCTACGTTCATTCAAGTCCCTGTGGGTTCGACCTCGTTCTTGTCAAACTATACTTCGGTACAGTTTGTATACTTGCGAGTACTTTAAAATTTCACAACAATTTCTTTAAAAATTTAGAAGTCTGAGAGATTGAAAATTTAAAGAGGTTGGGTTTTCTCATGGGTTATCTAACATCTTGGGAAACTGAAAACAAAAGTGAAAAGAAAGAGACAGATAAACGGACTGTGTTAACACCGTTAATTGAGTTATTTAGTTAGACAAGTGGCTGAATTTTAAAATGGGTACCTAAGGTACAGTATCTAAGGTATTGTATCTAAGTTTTGCCCTTTGTAAAAATAGATGTGTAAAATAGAAAAAGTAGATTTTTTTTTGCAAAATTTACAAAATTTTTGCATCAACTGATGCATTTGCACTTACTTATATAAAAATACAAATTGTGTTGTCAACAATTAGTATCTTCAAATAAATGATAAAGAATGATGATCCCCACAAGCAGCCATTGGAAGCTTCAAACTCTCTCTAGTCAGGGGCGGTGCCACGTTCAGGCTAGGGTGGTCCTAGCTTGAAATTTTTTTTTATATATAATAATATAAAAAATTTTATTTGTCTACCTTTCAAAAAATATTTGAGAGCACCCCCATTTTTTTTATGTCAATAAAATTAAATTTTGCTCCATTATTTGTTCTACTTTCAAGCAAAAAGAAAAAGCCCAAAAAAAATTTTGAACTAAAATCTGGCAAAAAAAAAAAAAAAAATTGTAACATAGTAAGCCCACCCCAGGGAAAAAAAGCCCAACATCAATCCTAAACAAAACTAACCCCAAAAATATTTTTAAATCAAAATAATTAAATTTTTATTAACTAAATACCCAACCGGGCCAACCCAAACGGATTCTCAAAAAAAAAAAAAAAAAACCCAACAAAAACCCAATATGCGTCCGCTGATTGCTCATATGGTAAAGCAAAACTGAAATCAAAAATCCTAAACTAAAGGAAAAAAACCTCATCAACGACAACGACCAACGGACCAAGCACATTGGCGTGATGGCACCTCCACCTCAAACTCGAGCAACAGAGCACATCGATCATCGAGCCTCAAACTCGAGCAACAGAGCACATCGAGCATCAGCGACAGCGAGATCGAAGATCGGTCAGATTTGATTAGACATTGCTTCACTTGCGACACTTGGCCTTGAGTCCTCACCTCGATGTGCTACCGCGGCACCACCCCTCAGGCCTCAAGGTGTAGACACTCAATTTTGCATGCATAATTTAATCAAGGAAGATGGCTAGAGTGACCATTCATATACCTGAAAAAATCATAATTTCATTACATGCATTAATTCATTCATTGCATATCATAAAAATGATCTTGAGATTCTAACAGTCGCGATGGTGTGCCTGATTCCAAATTGAACCATTGGATTGAAATATATCGCATGATCAGGTTTGCACGGTTTGCATGCATTTTGTTTGGATAGAACCAACCACAAATGATTAATTTAAATTAAATCTAATTGGTCAAGCAATTAAAATTAATTAAATAATTTTGTGATTGGTTGTTAATTAGTGTTAAAAATAGGCTTGCTTGCATGGGAATAAAAAATGATAATTAGATAACTACAAAATTGTGGATAATCAAGACTTTTTGGAGTATTTATTTACAAGATAATCATTCCTGAAAAGGACTGAATTATCAGAAAAAGAGTTTAATTTTTAGAATATGGATTAAAAACACATCTAAGTGCAAGCCCCGGCTTAAAAAACCTCATAAAAGTAGTCCAAAATGAACCAAAACTAGAACACGGGACCGGCACCCAAAAGGGCCATTCGGCAATTTCCAAGTGCCGATTGGCACAAATGCGGGCCTCGGCCCAAGGGCACTGGGATTGAGATAAACCTTACATTTTTCAATTTTTTAGAGACAAGGACACGTCCCAGTTCATATTCTAACCATTTAGCTAAATTTTCGAACATCCCAGCCTCTATAAATAGAGGGGGCCTCTCAAAATTCAGCACACTTTTTCATGCTCTGTGACTCCCCTCTTTCTAACTGTTCTCTTCTTTTATTTTCCTTCTTACGTTAAAGACGTTCTGGAGGCTTTGACCTTAGGAATTTCTTTCCTGTAGGCAAAAGATTTTAGGTTTCAAAGAGAATTGAATAAATTTCTTTGAACTCTAAAATATTCCTTCAATAAGAAGATCACGCTCATGCAAGAGGTAGTTTTTCTTTTCTTTTTTCTATTCATTTTTATTAATTCTACTTGATGATGCATGAATAGGTTTAGGATGTTTTTTATTAATTTGATTTCTGATGTTGTTGCCACGTGTTGTTTAAACTTAGTATGCTCAGCATCGTTTTACCAAGATTAAATAAACTTTCTTAAAAAAAATGGATAAAACTTAGTTACAATACTTTAATAAGGCAAACTTAAAGAATAACACCTAAGTACAATACCTAAAGAGGGGCTTTGAAACTTATACTAATTTCAGTAATTTGATTTGCAAAATGACATCGTTGGGCTATGAGTAAGTTTAGGAATGTTTTTTTTTTTTTTAAATAAAAATAAAATAAAAAATTTAAAAAAAAATAATGTGAGTTCAATTCAATCGTTTAGAATAATGAATATGGTGGGTTTTTAAAAACAGAAAGAAAAAAAAAATGTGAAGAGGCTCTTGTCAAAAAATAAAAAATAAAAGGGCAAATTACAATTTTCTCACTTGTGCTTTGATCGAAATTTAAGTTGCTTATATGTAGTTTGAAATTTGACATTTTAAGAGGTTGTCTGGTACTAGATTTTAAACAATAGTTTTTAGTGTTTTTAACACTAAAACACGTATTTCCACGATACTTTTTAACCCACACGTATTTTCACAACACTTAAACAACGATACTATAAATCTCTAACCAAACGGGCTCTTACTCACCTGAGTTTTAACTGAAATTTAAGTTGTCTATCTATAGTTTGAAATCTCATGACACAAGTGTTCTGCTGGATTCTTTTTTATCTTGTATTGTCATATATTTTGTGTTTTTGGAGAAGAGTGACATAAAAATGGAGCAAAGTTACATATTTAGCCATATTTTTAATAGAAGTGAGTTACAAAACTTTAATTGAGCTAATCTCAAATGGATAAAGTATCAAAATTGAAATCAAAAGTAGGTAATTTAAATTTTGATCAAATCACAGGTAATTAAGTTGTAATTTGCCTAAAAATAAAAGAATTCGCAGAAGTAATATAAAAATCAGAGTAATTATAGGAAATATATATGGATAATTATGGGTATATAAATTTACGATAACATTTAATGATAAAAGCAGAGTCATTAGTGACATGTGGCCACCATTTTTTTTTTTTTTTTGAGAAATTGACATGAATTAATTAATTTTTACTACGTGGAATTTTATGTCTAAAACATGTTAAATATGGATAAAGGTTAATTTGTAGAAGAAGCATACACAACACATGACAGAACCTAAAATTGGGTTTCTGTAACCAATAATAGTTTGATAAGGTTTTTAATTATGTATCAAACATAACTAATAAATTATAGTTAACTTACGCTACTATATTTTCTTAAAAATTAAAAAAATTAAAAATTAAAAAACTTATTCTACTATACACATATGAGCATAGTCATAATAGTGAGCCTATACAGGAGAATGTAACACACCACCAAAAAAAAAAAAAAAAAAAACCTACTATTGAGCATCCTCATCCCATCATTTGAAAGTCCCACTCAATCATCTCCAAATGAAATGACACCTCGACAATAGGGGCATGTAGAGGCTAGAGCCAAGTAGGGTGCAATGCAACTGCGATGGAACACATGCCTGCATGGTGGAAGACTCGACAACTCATCTCCATCAACAAAGCAATGCAGACAAATACAACACTTCTCCGTGTTATAGGGAACATGAGACCCATCATGAAACACAATCACAGGAATCCAGAGGTAAACTCTAATCCTAATAAGTCCATAATGGTATGCCACGTAGAGCATCGACATAATGAGCGCAAAAACACAAGTCATGACAACTAGTGCAGGCACATAATGATAACGCCAAACACTAAGTACGCTAGGCTCACACTCAAAAGGAAGTGAAATAATTGCATCATCCATGTCAAAATCTCTGCAAAAAGAATATTAATTGATGTCAGCAAATTCTCAAATATTTTTTTTTTTTTTTTAATGCAAAAACAAGAATTTGATTGTTCTTATCTAATTTTCCTCTAATGTTTTATCCATTCTTTGGATAGACACAAAAACTTAATTGTCAAATGGGTGGGCTTTGGGTTGGGCATAAATGGAGCGAGTACATAAAACTCATTTACCCATTATAACCTATTTAACCAGCTAATTATAATTTAAACCCAACCCAACCCAATTATTATAGGTAAAACTCAACCCACTCAATTACCCATTAATCAATGAATAAATACAACTAAAATACCCCTAAAACCTCTAAAATAGCTAAAATATCTCTAAAAAAAAAAATCAAAATGCCCCCTTAAAACTTGAAAAATGGCCAAAATACCCTTAAAACCCTCTCAAATGACCAAAATACCCCCCAAAACTTAAAAATAACCAAAATACCCTAAAACTTGAAAATAACCAAAATACCCACAAAAATTTCAAAATGACCAAAATGCCCCTAAAACCTCCAAAATGACCCAAATACTTCTAAAACCTCCAAAATACCTCGTACACCTTAAACAACAACAACAACAACAAAAACTAAAATACCCCTAAAAACTCTAAATTGATTAAAACAGCCCCAAAACCTCTTTAAAAAAATACACCTAAATCTTTAAAATGACCAAAGTACCCCTTGAAACCTTAAAATGACCAAAAATACTCATGAAACCTCTAAAATAACCAAAATGGCTCCAAAACCTAAAAACAATAATAATAAATAAAATAAAATCATGAAACCTCAAAATAACAAAAAATACCCATAAAACCTTTAAAATGACCAAAATACCCTGAAATCTCAAAAATGACCAAAATAGCCCCGAAAGCTCAAAACGACAAAAAACCCATGAAACCTCTAAAATGACCAAAATACCCTGAAATCTCTAAAATGACCAAAAATGCCTCGAAACTTCTAAACGACCAAAACTTTTCTTGAAATCTTTGAAATTGCCAAAAATATAACTTATTGGTCATGCTGAAGGTTTTAAGGTTATTTTGGTCATTTTAGATATTTCAAGGGTATTTTGATCGTTTTAAAATTTCGGGGGGTATTTTAGTCATTGTGGAAGTTTCAGGGTATTTTTGGTTATTTTAGAGGTTTTGGGTTATTTTTAGTCATTGTAGAGGTTTTGGCAGTATTTTGGGCATCTCAGAGGTTAAGGGGTGTTTTGGTCGTTTTAGAAGTTTTGGGGTATTTTGATTTTAAAGGTTTTAAGGGTATTTTGGCCATTTTAGAGGTTTAGAGTTTTTTTTTTTTTTTGGGGGGGGGGGGGTCATTTTAGAGGTTTAGGGGTATTTTGATCATTTTTCAAATTTTGTTAAGGGTATTTTGGTCATTTTAGAGATTTTTGCATATTTTGGATCATTTTAGTGGTTTTAGGGTATTTTACTCATTTGAAAGGTTTAGGGGTACTTCAATCATTTTAGAAGTTACCAAGGCATTTTTGTCATTTTAGTGGTTTTAGGGTTTTTTTTTTTTTTTTTTTCTCATTTTAGATATTTTGGGGGTTTTTGTTTTTTGGTCATTTTAAAGATTTAGGATGTATCTTAGTAATTTTAGAGGTTTCATGAGTATTTTTTGTAATTTTAGAGGCTTCTAGGTATTTTGGCTCATTTTAGAGGTGTTGGGGGTATTTTATTCTTTTTAGAGGTTTCGAGGTATTTTTGGTTGATTTAGATATTTCGGAGGTGTTTTGGTCATTTTTTAGGTTTCAATGATATTTTAATCATTTTAGAGGTTTCTAGGTATTTTGGATCATTTAAAACATTTCGGGGGTATTTTTGGTCATTTTTTTAGGTTTCAGAGTAGTTTTTTTTTTTTTTTTTGGGAGTGTAATTTAGTTATTTTTGTGGTTCTAAGGATATTTTGGTCTTTTGAGTAAATGATAGTTGGGTCATACTTGGGTCTAATTAAGTACCTAGTTAAGACCCAATTAATATTTACGTTAATTGAGTTTAATTGGGTCAATACTCATTTGAACTAATTAATAATTGGGTAGATTTAGACAAGTAAATTAGTTTGGATTGATTTTGTTACCCCTAACTAGGACAGTAGACAAATACCGCTTCGTGCTATCAAAAAAAATATAGAGACAATACCTCTTCTAAGTTTACATGAACAGGAGAATTAACAATTTAAGGAAGTATATGTTTCAAAACTATAGGTTTGTTTTTGTTGAAGTTTGATCAATGTAAACAGAACCTCGATCGGTTTATAAAGTCACTCAACAAATTTATGGAAATTAAGAAATTAAGATATCTTTTCTTTTGTAGGTTCCAATTAGCTGAACTAATAAAGTCTCTAATGATTGAATAAGAGATCTGGAGTTCCATCCCCGTTTATTTCAAAAAAATCGATTGGTATCTTGATTTGATGATAAAAGAGCTATCATCAAGAGTGGACGTCATAGGTTAAAACTCTCTTAAAAAAAAAAAAAAAATGGTGTTTAGTCTCGATTGTTGGAAAATAATGTTATTTCTTTGGAGCCAGAGTTTCCATATAGCAAAAGGAAGAAAGTACCCCAGGTGTAGGTTTTGTTGGGTATGGGGTTATTGTCATTGGCATTCAAATGAAGCCACTGACTGAGGTGGGCGTTGAAGAAATCTGTTTTAGTCCGAGATTTGTCAGCAGCTAACTAGAAATTTCTAGCAATAGGGTAGTCTCTAAGTACATGAGAGCAAGTCTCATCTATGTTAAGACAGGATTGACAGCAAGGATTATCAGTTATGCATCTGTGGTGAAGTATAGCATTTACAGGGAGGCTATTGTGTAGGCATTTCCATAAGAAAATTTGAATTTTTGGCAGTGTGTTGAGTTTCCACAACCACTTGCCCTCAAAGCTAGGGTGTGGGCTTTCTTCCTCAAAGGCTAACTTGTAGGCATGATTAGAATCAAAATTACCTTTAACATTTCCACCCAACTAAGCTTATCAGTGGAAGTAGAAGCTTTCCTAATAGGAATAGCTTTGAAAGTTAAAAGGAGGTGTGTGGGGATTTCAAAGGAAAAGTACGGGATGTCCCACTGGCCATTTCTAATAGCATCCTTGACCAATAAACTATCTTCCACAATAGTGAGGGGTCCCATTTTAGACCATTTTGTCGTACCAGAATGATAAGAAGGAGCTGTTATTGCCAATAATCCAATGGGAACCTTTAGCACACAGGTTTTCACTTTTGGTTATGGCAGACCAGGTTCTAGAAAAGCCCCGTTTCCTCGGATCTCCATTCCTCCAATATTTTTTCCTTAAAACTCTCAGCCCATAGCTCGCCTTTGCTGTTTTTAAATCTCCAGAAAAGTTTGGTGGTTAGGACAAGATTTCTTTTTATCAGCAGTATAACCCCAGATGAAATTCCTGTTGGTCTTGTCTAGGGTGTTATGGATTCTACTAGGTCAAAGGGCACCTTGCAGGACATAACTAGGTATAGCAGAGGTTACAGAGGAAGATAGCACTCTCACACTCAGCAGGTGCAAAAAAAAAAATATCTCTGAGAGTCGACTCCCAAGTCCCAAACACAATCACATATTTAAATTCAATTCACAATCATCCTAAAATAAAATAAAATAACCACAATCACAGATTCACAAACATTATAATTTATAAACGTATGGCTTATGGAGTGGAGAGAGAAAAATTAGATTTTGAAATTTAAGGAGAGAAAAAAATACTTGAAAGGGCAGATCGGGATAGAGGCTGGAGGCTGCAGCAGCCGGAGAAGGTGGTGGGTTGGGCAGATCAAGCTGCCGGAGGCGCTGGAGTGGCTGTGGGCCTGTGGCGGCGACATGGGTTAGTGGGAGGCGGCTGCGGTGGCTCTGACGGATGGGCGGCGTCGTGGCTGACGGCCCGTGGCGAGCTGGAGGCGGCGTGGCTGACCCTATGCTCTCTCGGTGTCTCTCTCCCTCTCTCTCTACTTTCTTTCTTTTTTTTTTCTTTTCCTTTTTTTTTAAAATCTAAATTCAGTTTGTATATGACCTGGGCTGGGCTTTGGGCTATCTGGGCGGTGCTGACTGGGGGCGCAGGTAAGGGTTTGGGTAGTTGTATACATAGGGTCTGTTTAGATTGAATTTATTGTTACTGAAATTAAAAACTGAAAACACTATAGTAAAATAATTTTTAAATATGTAAATAGTATCGGGATCCATTTTTAATATTTTTTAATACGTGAACAGTATATGCACAGTATATGAACAGTGCATACACTATTCATAACAGTAAATATTATCTCCCAGAGTCAACAAATGCGAGCAAAAAAAAAAAAAAAAAAAGAGGAAAACGTAAAACTGGAACGTGGACGCAAGATTCAGTTGAATCCAAACGCACACATAATTGTTTTGGGACAGGGCCTGGGCCCCTTACATCTCACTATTCTGTCTTGTGTAGCACTCTTCACTTATTCGCTTATTCGCTTTTCCATTATGAAATAAAATTAATTGGAATTTTATACTCATAAATTCCAGATACATTTGATTTTTAAAACTCGTGTAAAAAACAAACAAACTTTCTTTAAAAAAAAAAAAAAAATGGTGGTAGTAGAGGTATTTATTACAAATCTCCGAGACACGAAACCTAAAAAATACTATAAAATAAGAGAAAATTATCAAACATTATGAAAGCTACCCATAACTATGAGAAAAAAATATTGATGTAGTAGATTTCACCTGGCTGATTTTTTATTTCTCCTTCTCAACTACTGTTTTTTCTTATTTTTGATTTATAGCTCTCGTTGATTTTGAAGAAGCAGAACAAGGCACGCAAGCTGACTATTGTTGTAAACACTCAATAATTTTTCTCTCTTTCAATATAAGTTGTTGGCTTATATATATATAAAATTAATTTTTACCTTACAAGAATTAGGATTTCGAAATATGCTGTTAACTTGATATAATTGTTATATATAAAAAAGTTTTAGACACCTCAAATAATTGTTGTTTATTAAATAAAATAATTATGCTGGTTTTGTTTAATGTTTAAGGTCATGAATGATAGCAATAACCATATTAAGAGTGATCATCAATCAGTTCAAAATTTTATTTTTGAAGATGAGGATTTACCAATGATAGTTGCACCAGTAGTAGAACCTATATTTAAAAGATAGCAAGGATGAAATTCATGCTAATGTACCAGAACTAGAAGAAGCGGTTCCAAAAATAGGGATAGAGTTTGAAACTGAACAAAAAACATATATTTCTATAAAAATTATGCACATGCAATCGAGCTTAGTATTAGGAAAAGTAGGGGTATAAAGATGGCACGAAAACATGGTTAAATAGAAAATTTTGTTGCTCTTGCCAAGGCATACAAGGGAAATGACAAATGAGATGGCAACGTTAAATGCGATCATCTAGAGACAAGATGTGGTCGCTTGGTTGAAATGAAAATTAGTTGTAGATCAATTGAAAAATATTGTGTTTTCAAATTTGTGGCAAAGCATACGCATGTATTAGCTTCTCCTCATAAGCACATGTTCCTTAAATCTCAAAGGACCATTAATCCTAAACCAACTGTGGATGCTGAATTAACAAATAGTTCTGGAATTGTACCAAAAGCAAGTATTGGGCTAATGGCTAGAGATAAGAAGAATAGAGAGATCAAAAGAGAAATTAATTAGGGAGAAGATATTAAGAGGAAGATGGTCAAAAGCTGTCTCTATATTCTTTTTTTACCAACTAACCAATTACAATATATTTCCAATCTTAACTACTAGTAACTCACTTGCCAAGCATAACAACTAACTGCATATATTTACTCTTATCAACTTCATGGTCGTGCTGCAACTGAAGTCCTTGCCATCATCTCTAACTCTCTCATGCGCCTATAGGAATGTGGGCGCCTCCTCCTCCGTGCCACCCAAATCCAAATGCAGAGCCAGATCAGGCATAGTAGCACTACGAGTGGAATCACAATCCACAACCAGTAGATCTGGAAATCTTCTGAGACGCCATTGCCAGCCCCTATAGGATCAGAAGGATGCTCCGGGGGAAGTAAGGGCAAAATAATGTCTGGTACATCCCATGGATGCGTTGGTACGATATCATCATCCATAGCTCACCAAATGGTTGCAAATTCTCTCTATCTCGGGCTGCACCTCACTACAGCTCAATCTCTGGAACTTCTCCTCACCAAAGTGGCCGAATGACTCTGGTATTCTCTCACTGTGTGTTTGTCTCACTCTATGGCCGAATGGTCTTTGCCTCTTTCTGTTCTTCTTTTTCCTTCAGCGTACGCTTAAGCCACTACCCAAAGAAGAAAGCAAGCTGTCTTTTGTCGCTTGTTCAATCGGGAACCGGACTATAATCCGGTCCGGTTATATCTAAAACCGGAAAATCCAGGGAACCGTGCCGATCGAACCGGTAGCTGTGTTTTTGACAAAAAGAAAGAGAGATTTTTGATGAAGATGCTCTTAAGCCCGAAGCAATAAACTCAGCTACCCCAAAAGCGTTAAACTTATGATCTTTACAGCAAGGAAGAACTGAAGAAGGATAGAGACAAAGCAGTTTATCTGCTTCAATTTTAAGCCTCAAGTTCAACCCATGCTGCTCTTGAATTCACAGTGATACACACACAACGACAAAGAACTGAAAGAAGTGAGAATGAAAGAGCGAGAAAGAGAATGAAAGTCCACATATAGCTATATATATATATATATATATATAAACACAAACACATACATATATATACTCTCAAGATTCAGCCAGAACAAACAAGAATAAATCACAACTTTCACATGTAAAAGATTTATTTTACCTAATCAATGAAATCAGGCCAGAACAGAGGAGTGCGGTGGCCGATGAGGGAGAGAGGAAAAAAAAAAAAACTGTGCATCGTTTGTCTCCAACTGAAATGACGCTAGGGGCATGTAGAGGCTACAGCCAAGTAGGGTGCAATGCAACTGTGGTGGAACACGTGCCTGCATGGTGGAAGACTCGCCATTTTGATCTCCATCAACGAAGTTGCAAAGTCAACGAAGTTGTATTTGTCTTTGCAACTTCGTTGATGTAGATCAATTAGCAAGTCTTCCACCATGCAGGCACGTGTTCCACCGCAGTTGATGCAGATCAGTTCACTGTTGCGATACTACATTTGTAGAATGCAAGGATCACACTTGAAAGGACGTGAACTGCAAAAAGAATATTAATATTTCATTAACATTAAACTTAATTGATGTCAACAATTCTTAGCTAGAAACAACAATATTTTAATTTATTTTTATGGGGAAACAACAATTGATTATTCTTATGTAATTTTCCTCTAATGTTTTATCCATTCTTTGGATAGACACAAATAATTGTCAAATGAGTAGGGTTTGGGTTGGGTATAAATGAGGTGGGTACATAAATGATAAAACCCACTTACCCATTCTAACCTATTTAACCTATTAATTATAACCCAAATACAACCCGACCCAATTATTATAGGTAAAATTCAACCCTATCAATTACCCATTAATCAATGGATATATATATATATATATATATATTAATCAAATTGATTTGGGAGTAAATAGCAGTGTGTTTTGGGGTTATTTATATGGAGCTGTTCTAATTTTAAGAGGAATCCTCACTCTAAAGTATGTTTGGTTGCCAAGAAACCTAGGGAATTAAAGAAAGAAGATAATTCAAATATTGCTATCTTCTGCCTTCTCCCCCAATATGAAAAGATTTTACAATTGTTGCAGCAATTAACTATCAATCCCCTTCTTCTCAGACCAAAACATTCAAAAGCCCATCTTCTACCATGCAATGCTTCAAAAAGAAGAATTTCAAAATTTCAAAAAGAAAAGATAAGAAAAAAGCCCAAAATATTTACTTCCAAACCCAGGAAAACGAACTAAACGCAGAAAGTCCCTCCTCCATTTCTCTTAACCCCAATAAATTAAAATAAAAACACGAAAAACTCCATGTTTCAAAATCAATTTTCCTAGATTTTCCCTCATTTTCTTAGAAGATAATGGACATTTAAATATAAAAAATAAAAAAATAAAAAGGGGACCAAAAACAGAGAAGAGGTATCAGATTAACCGAAAAAACAAAAACGAAAAAGAAAAAGAAGAAGAAAACCCCATCTCTTTCTAGTTTTACTCGAGAGGATGGGGTAAAACCCAACAACAGTAACAACAACAACAACAATAATAATACTAAAAAAACACAACAGACTTAAAATTCTTCACTTATTTCCCACCCACATCTTTAATTTTCTTTTCCTCATGTTTTCTCAGCAACCAAAAAATAAAAGAGGCAGTCAAATCAATAAAGACCCACAATTTTTTTCAGTACCCAAAAGAGAAAAGAAAGAGAAAAACTCAAAAAGGGTAGGAAAGGAAGGCTAAAAAACCAGTGAAGCAGTTGAGTTATGTTCTTGCCACAGATTCTCACAAAAAAAAAAAAAAAAAACAGAGCAGCGCAGAGCCTTAAAAAAAAAAAAAAAAAAAAAAAAAAAAAAAAAAAAAAAAAAAAGACAAACCTACAGATTCTCACTAAAGGCTTTATCAAAAAAAAAAAAATCACTAAGCTAACCCTAACCTAAAGACAGAAAGAGGTCATAGAGCATTGAGCAACGCTGCTTGTTAAGGCCCATCCAAGCCAAGTAGCCAATGCCGCTCGTCGCCGCTCATCGGATCGGTGGACGGAGATTGCCAGTGCCAGATCAGCAGATCGCTCGCCCGCCGGCTCTTCCGCTCGTGCCCAGTCCAGTTTAGGCCTCCCACCTCCCTACTCGCTGCTCGGCTACTGCCGCTGCTCCGGTGCTCCCTCCAACCCTCCCTTAAGGTTTTCATTTTTTTTCTAAACTAACTTCTCTCAATCTCTCTCTTTTTCTCTTTGACTCTCTCTCAGTCTCTGACTCTCTCTCTATCTGAACTGAAAAGTCTGAAATGAAAATTATGAAGGATTTTACTAATGTGTGCCCTTAGGGCACACATTAATTTCTATTTTTGGAAAAAAATTTCTCGAGAATTGAAAAAGTAATGACAGCTTTTTCAATTTCTGAGAAAATGTTTCCAAAAACAGAAAGCTTAATATGTGCCCTTAGGACACACATTAACCGGACTCAATTATGAAATGACTCTCAGTCTCTCTCTCTCTCTTTATTCTTTAATAAGACCAACTCAGTAACTATCTCTCTCTTTTCATTGGCCAAACTTTAGTCTTTAGCTTTATTAAATTTTGTCTGTTTTTGACTTTTTGAAAATTGGATTTATCATCCGTTGGTGTTGGTGTTAGTGTTGGTGTGTGTAGTGTGTGGGTGTTGGTGAAATATTAATTGGTTTTTTAGTGTAATGTGTTATTTGTGGAATTTTCTGATTGGCACGGGCTTCATGAGTCGTGCTTGTGTGTTGAGTGGGCTGAGGGTGGATGGGCAGATTGGATGGGGCCGGGCTGCACAAGTCCACATTACACAGTTTTAGTGATTTAATTATTGTGCTACACATGATCATGGGATGTGTAAATAATGTGCACATCAGTGGCTTTTTTAGTGCTTTTAGTGTAATGTGCACATAGGACTAAACAATATAACAAATTAAAGTAATATAGTTTATTGTTGTGTTAAATAACAATAATTAAAACAGTATAATTAACCAATAAGTTATAAAAGACGAACAAATTAAATTATGTTAGGTTAAACAACAATTAATAATTTTATAATTAATAAAACAACAATATAACAAATTATAGTTTATAAAAGACAAACAAATTAATGAAACAACTAAATAATAATAATTAATAATTTTATTAATATTTCAAATGAACTTATAGTTTATTGTACAGGTACCTTTGTTCATTTCATTTCTTTTCATTTATTTTTTTTTTTTTTTTCCTTTTGAGGTTTTTCAATGTACAGAATGCAAATTTGTTTTGGTTTTAAGAACATTTTTTTTTTTAAGCACAAACTTCATGCCAGCCAAATCTTGAATTTTGACCGGTATTTACCGAAATGTCCTGAAACACCCGAAATAGACCGAAATGACCCAAAAATTTTTCAAAGTGGAATAGGATTACCCTGGACAAAATTCCTAGAGTCGCCACTGCTTGGGCGCGTTCAGCGAAGAGCTCAGCACTTTCAGGGTTTTGCTCGATGGCCTAGGAGTAGAGCTCGGCTGCGAGCTCGAAGTGGTCGTTGATGTAGGCTTTCTTGGCCTTAATTTCCAGATCGAACACCATGGATGGCTTGTACATAGAGAGAGCAATAAAGAGAGATAGGAAGATATAGAGGAAAGGAAAAGGTGTGCTCGGTTTGGTTTCGGTCGGTTTGTGAAATTCTCAACCGAAACCGACTGAAATGGCTGGAAAACAATCGGTTTTGTTGTATCTCAGTTTCAGTCAGTTTCGGTCCATTTTAAGTTTTCCAAAGAGAGGGTTATTGAGATTTTCAAAACCACCCTCTTTCAAAAGATAAAGCAAAAAACCAAAGCATATAAAATCACACTAAGAATCGATAAAAACCACAAGCTCAAAACTTTTCACATAGATCACTCTAAAGCAAAATCACCATTCACTTGAAAAAAAAAAAAATCACAGTATAAACGAAACAAAACAAACACAGCCTAAAGTGTAAAAAAAACTCATCAATTATATGAGAATCTAAGATATACGAAAGATCAAGGAAGTAGAGATCTGTTACAGTTGGTCTTCATCGATTTGAAGTGAACAGAATAAACTCAGAGAGAGAGAGTCAGAGAGACTGAAGAATTTGAGTGAAGAAAGCTTGAGAAAGCTTCTTCTTCCATTTTGCTCTGTGTTTGTGTGTGTGTGTCAAACAATCACACTGATGATTCCAAGGAAAAGGGTAGAAAGAGAGAAAAAAATTTAGAGAAAAGTTTGGGGAAGGGGGCAGCTGAAGAAAAGAAAAGGGAAGAAATAAAAGAGGGGTATTTCCGTCTGTATGTTTCTTTTTTTTGAAAGGGTATTTCTGTATTTTAAATCATGCTCTAGGGTTTTAAAAAACTAAATAGCAAGATCATACCACTAAACCACTAATCAGTTATGTATTATAGTTACATAAATATATATATATATATATATCGGTCGGTTCGGTTGATTTCGAGGTGAAAAAATCTAGAACTGAAACCGAACTGAAATTTTGGCAACAGTTCGGCCGGTTTGTTCAGTTCCTCAGTTTTTTGCACACCCCTAAAAGGAAGAGTCTAGAGAAAAAGGAAAGCGAAGAGAGGGGTTGTGAGATTTCTGGGAACATATATAAGACAAGACGCAGTGAAGCAAAGGAAAACAGCGTGATTTTTTTTTTTTTTTTTTTGAAATCGTTTTGTTTTTTTAAGTGATGGGTGACATGGCGAAGGGCTATTGGGTGGCGTAAAGCAGGTTTTACGCCACAACCTGACCTAATTTTTTCTCATTCTAAGAGATTTATGGTGTTTTTTTTTTTTTTTTTTAATTTATTCTTTTGTTCATACTATTGTGAATTGATTCAATTTCTTTTGTTGTTTGTAATCTTGAGTACTGGTTATCTGTTCACTATAATAATAGCTATTAACCATTTATCATTCTTTGTCCGGCACTTATTGATTACTATTGAGTGGGGCGTGGTAAGGACGGACAGATCTTTTTCTTTCTATGATGGGGATGATAATACAAATGTGAATATATTACGTGATATTCTGTTAACTTACTCATTCTAGAACTTTGATCTCGGTTACTGTCAGGGTATGAGTGATCTCCTGTCCCCAATATTGTTTGTAATGGAGGATGAGTCAGAATCATTTTGGTGTTTTGTTGCACTGATGGAACGCCTTGGGCCCAATTTCAACCGTGATCAAAATGGCATGCACTCTCAACTTTTTGCATTGTGCAAGTTGGTGGAATTGTTAGACAGCCCATTGCAGAACTATTTTAAGCAAAACGATTGCTTGAATTATTTATTTTGCTTTCGCTGGATTCTAATACAATTCAAGAGGGAATTTGAATATGAGAAAACAATGCGTTTGTGGGAGGTACTGTGGACATATTATTTGTCTGAGCACCTCCACCTGTACGTATGTGTTGCAATCCTGACGTAATAAGATTGCAAGAATTAGAATTCTTGGTGTGACACACGTTTGTTAGACAGCCCATTGCATAACTATTTTAAGCAAAACGATTGCTTGAATTATTTAGTTTGCTTTCGCTGGATTCTAATACAATTCAAGAGGGAATTTGAATATGAGAAAACAATGCGTTTGTGGGAGGTACTGTGGACACATTATTTGTCTGAGCACCTCCACCTGTACGTATGTGTTGCAATCTTGAAGCGATATCGTAATAAGATTATGGGAGAGCAGCTGGACTTTGACACGCTCTTGAAGTTCATCAATGAGCTGAGTAGTCACATTGACCTTTGATTCAATCCTCAGGGATGCAGACAGGGACGGAGCCATGCTTTAGCTATTTGAAAAAAAAAAAAAATAGTATATATATATATATATATATAATAGAGGTACTAATTTAGTATTTTTGTTCAATAAAATTAGACCTAGGCTCCCTTAAAAATAGCAAGCTCCAAAAAATTTAAGCCCAATAACAAAATCACCAATAGCAAAGTTACAAAAATAATTAAGCTTAATCTACCAATTTTACCAAAATAAAAAAGCCCAACCCTTCAAAATTTTTGTAACAAAACTAATCTATAAATTTAAAGTTTCGATCCTTCCATCAAATTCCCAAAGGAAAAAATAAAATAAAAATCCCATACTAAGAGAGAGTGAGAGACGCTAAACTGAAAAGAAAGGCAAAGAGGTAGAGTCGTTACAACACAACACAATAGCAGATTGAGCATACAGATATGTGCATAATTGATGTTTTGAGGGACACTTGAGAGAGAGAGAGAGAGAGAGAGAGAGAGAGAGAGAGAGAGAGAGAGAGAGAGAGAGAGAGAGAGAGAGAGAGAGAGAGGGTTTACTGTGGATGAAATAAAGAAAAATGAAGAAGATGAAACCAAGAAAGAGAAACAAGTTGAAGAAGGAGATGAGAGAAAAATATTTCTTTGGTGGTGTGCCCACAATAGTATCGGTGTTAAAGTTTGCCTGGGAAGGAGAGGAGTGGTTCAAGATGAAGTGTGTCCTGTTTGCTGTAATGGGGATGAGACTATTTTGCATGCATTGAATTGCTCCCACTTAAAACATGTGTGGAACCAGCTAGGGGTCACGGCTGCTAATCATGAGTTTTGGCATGAAAATGTGGTGGATTGGTTGTCTCTGAATGTAAGGAAGAATGGAAAAATGCATGATTCGGGTATCCCATGGAAAATTGTTTTTCCCTTTGCTATTTGGTCCATTTGGAAGAGTAGAAATGATATTGTTTTCAATAGGAAAGGTCGGAGTCCTAACTTGGCTTTAGATATTGTGTATCAAACTAAAGAGTATGTGCATTGTGTGGCTGCCCCTAGATTGCAATCCCGTAGAGTCTTAAGGAGCATTCGTTGGGAGAGACCTGAGCTTGGGTGGAGGAAGCTGAATACAGATGGGGCATGCAGTGAGCCTCTCGGTCTGGCTGGTCGTGGGGAAGTGGTAAGGAATGAGAATGGGCAGTGGGTAGCGGGCTTTAGCAAGTGCATTGGGATCACTAGTAGTTTTGCCGCTAAGATGTGGGGGCTGCGTGAGGGACTCAAACTGTGTTGCAACTTAAACATCCGCAGTCTTGAAGTGGAGATGGATGTCAAGTCCATTGTTGATGTGCTTCAAAATATAGGTTATGTTAATAATGTTATATCCCCTATTTTAGATGATTGTAGGCATCTGATCTCTCTATTTCAAAATGTTCGTATTAAGCATTGTTTCCAGCAAGCAAATCAATGTACTGATGACTTAGTTAGGATGAGTTTTAGTTTAAATGCTGATTTTCTTATTTTTGATAGTCCGCCTGTAGACATTATAGATGTATTTAAGGGAGATCTCAGTGGAAGTTCTTTCATTAGGTCTTGTACTGAACCTTGCTTTGGTTTTTAGTCTTGAAATGTTAATCTTCTTTCATCAAAAAAAAAAAAAAAAAAAAAAAAAAAAAAAAAAAAAAAAAAAAAAAAAAAGAGGTAGAGAAAAAAAAGAAAAGGAAAGGTCTAGAAGATAAGGAATGGGTGGAGGAGAATAAATCCATTGAAGAAACAAAAAACAAAAAACCTGGCTTGTAAGTGGGTGGGTGGGAAACGGAAAACCAGGTGAAGATAATATAATTCTAGTTCAAGTATAATATATTTTTATATTATTATATATTAGGTTAATATATTGATATTATATAATGTGTAATATATATATATATATATATGGAGTATTAAAGTAGCAGTAATTTTAAGACAGCATACTGCTATCAACTGGTGCAAAAATATTTTATTTCTTTAGTTAAATTGACTGCCTTGATTTATTATTACTTATTGGAGTTTCATAATAATTTTGTTTGTTTTTATACTTCAGCCCCTAACTTGGAATCCTAGTTCCATCCCTAGATGCAGATGCTCTGTGCATGTGTGCTGGTGAGAATGGTGCCGCTTGCATCCCTCCTGGAACCCCACCTTCATCGCCTGTTGATGGTTTATTATTGTACACTCAACAAGATGATGTCTTGTAAATGTGGTCCCGATTTCGGAGATGATGTATTTGTTCTCAAATCTATAGGAAGATACTTACAGCTGTTGTGCTTTGTAATTGCTAATTTGCTGGTTTTTCTTTTCTTTTTTCTTTTTTTTTTTTTTTTTTGATACAAATTTGCTGATTTTTCAAAGGCAAGTTATTGGATCAATCAAATCTTTTTTTTTTTTTTTTGAGGAACGGATCAATCAAATCAGTTTGCCATATCTTGCTATCAAAAAAAAAAATACTATTGAGTACTGATTACTCTTCACTTACGCGCTTTTCCTTTATGAGATAAAATTAGTTGGAATTTTATACTCATAAATTCCACATTCATTTGATTTTTCAAACTCACGTAAAAAACAAAAACTTTCTTTAAACAAAAAGGTTGTAGTCGAGGTACTTTTAGTACAAAATCTCTGAGACACGAAACCCAAATAATATAAAATAAGATAAAATTATCAAATATCATGAGAGCTGACCATAACTATGAGAAAAAAATATTGATGCAGTAGATTTCACCTGGCTGATTTTTTATTTCTCCTTTTCAACTAAGGGGAAAGGCTCCCATCAAATTAAAAAAAAAAAAAAAAAAAGGGGAGAGGCAAACCGCAAACGTGACCAACTGTGGGTCACATGGCTCACTTATTAGACAATTTTCATCTTCCTAGCCTCATGTGATTAACTTCAGCAGCATTTTTTCCCCCTCTTTGTTACGGTTTCCTCACGTTTGGTTTTCACTCTTCAATTTGCTCTGTCGCCACTGTTTTTTCTTATTTTTGATTTATAGCTCACATTGATTTTGAAGAAGCAGAACAAGGGACGCAAGCTCACTATTGTTGTAAACACTCATTAAGTTTTCTCGCTTTCAATATAAGTTGTTGGCTTTTATATATATATATATAGATGGTCCAAGTTACACCTTTTTTTTTTTTGATGAAGTTACACCTACTTATGGGCCAAGACGACTTTAAGATAGATATATATATATATATATATATATATAAAATTATTGAATATTCCTGAAATAAAACTAATTGTGGGTCTCACTAATTAAATTCATAATAAGACTTACAATTCATGTGAGAGGAAAAAATAAGCATTTATTATACTCTTAGAGTATTCAATAAAGAGTATTCAGTAATTTTTCAATATTATAATACCCACATTAATTGTGTACCATCTTTTGGTTGATCATGAAAAAAAGTCAAAGCTTGTAAGGACGTTTCTTAGTGTTAGAATATAAGCCCAATGAATTTAGGCCCTTAGTTTTGGGTTATTTGTTCATCACACATTGTTTACCAATATATAAGGCAGATCAATGTAATTTATTACAAACAATTTAATATATAATTTTCTAGACTTTATCACCTAAAACTCATCATTTTGAGAGGTGACAGAATATAGAAGTGCCACGAAAGCCACGAGGCCATTTGGTATGTCGTACTTTTTGAGCACCCTTCCAGAAAAACTTGGAGTCCTCTGTAAAATTAAACTAATCTCATGTTAGTTTAGTAAAAAAATGAAAATACAAGCTGGAAAAAATAAAAGAAAAAGGAAAAAAAAAATGGTTGGTGCATAAAATAAGTTTGAGAAATGATATGTCCACAACATTTTTATAACATTTTCACAACAAATTCTAAGTGGCAGGTTGTTACTGGTTGTTATTGTTGGGGTAAAAAAATAATCTTAGTGTTAGGTTCAAATTTGAACCTATAACAATTAACCACCTATAATTTGTTATGAAAATGTTATAAAAATATTATAGAAATAGCACCTCTCAATAAGTTTTGTAACTGGCTTTTTATAAAATGTCATATGTGGCTCTTATCCTTTTACAAGGCATGGAAGTATTGATAGATATTTTTCTCAATAAATCATTGAATTTTAATATTTATTTTACTTATACAACAACATTTTCATGGGACAATATTAATTTATTTTTCAAAGTAAAGTGTTAACTATAGATTCATAGAAACGGAAGTTATCATAAAAATTAATACTGCATCAGGTGACACTGTAGCAAGGTTCTAGATTCATTGTCATTATAGATAGAAAATTAAAATGTGTTACTCTTTTCTATTTGTAAAATAGACTATCATTGGATTTTATACTTAAGATTTGTGGGTGAAACAATGTTAGAATTATTAATTGATAGTACAAGATTTTTTAAGCAGAATCCTAGTTAATTATTTACAACTTTTTTTTTATAAAGAAAAGCAAAATGAAGGAAAGCAAAATATTTGGCATATAGTAATACCTGAATTTTGTGATTCTTAAGTAAAGGATGATCAAAAGCGGGTTGCTTATATATGTCCACACAATCAAATTCACGATCATCTCTTGACTGTACATGTGAACAAAATTAATCTTGAATCTTGAAATAAGAAATGTTTAATATGGCAACAAAAAAAAATATTTGTGCGAACACACATATTACAAATTGATTATATATTTGCATTAATGAAAATATCTCTTTGTCCAACTATTAGGTTGTAGACTTGTAGATTCTCAAAAAAAAAAAAAAAAAAAGTTGTAGACTTGTAGTTGTGCAAAAGCTGATTTTAATTTGGACTTATTATAGTAATATAGCATCTTCAAAAAAGAAAAAGAAAAAATCTATTTTATATATATATATATATAATTGATGACTACTTTTCTTATCCAATTATTGGGCTTTTTTTCCCCTGTTTTCTTTTAGTGGCCATATCTACTACCCTAGTGCCCGATTGATCAGCATCAGTTGCAGACTCATCAAACAATAAATACGTACTCTCTTCTCTCACATAAATTGTAAGTTCTCACATGAATTATAGGTCCCACCATAAATTTAAGTAGTAAGATCCAAAATTATGTGAGAGAGAGGGTGTATACATTTATAATACTCCAAGAGTATCTAATAATTACCTGGGTTCAAGTTACACCTAATATTACTCTATAAGAGTTACACATTTTTTAAACTATTGATCTCCAGTAGATCTAATGGTTAAAACAACACTAGTGACATACCATATCTAATATCATTAAGTAATTAAATTCTCTTCTAAAAATAAACAAAAAGTCAATTAACACTTTCACCCCATGATTCTCAAAAATAATAATTAATAAATAAATAACAAAAAAAAAAAAAAAACACTTTCTTCCTACCGTTTTCTTCTTCTTCTATCCCTCTTTCTTTCTCTCTCATGACTCATCTGACGGGACCTCCATAAACTCCTCCAATGACTTAATGATATTAGATATGGCATGTCATTAATGTTTTTTTAACCATTAGATTTAATGAAAATCAATAGTTTAAAAAATGTGTAATTTGAACTCATCTTATATATATATATATATATATATATGTATGTATGAGTTGGGTTCAAATTACCCCTAATGTAACTTTAAACAATATTACACCACCCAAAATTTTTTAATTAGATATGAATTTTGATATATCCATCATTAGATTACATTATCTTTATATATTTTCTATACTTGCAAAATTTCAAAGTGATTAAAGACTAATAGTCATATTATCAATCAATTATTTAAATTCAAGTTTTTATAGTTTAAAATAATACATGGAAGATAAATTTATGGATTGAATAGTAAATAGCATCAAATTGATATAAAAATTGGCATGAATGTTAGGGTCCAAGTTACACTTGGTGTGACTCTGTAAAAGTTATACAATTTTTACACCATAGATCACTAAGAGATCCAACGGCTAAAAAAACATAGTTGACTATTTATTGCTTTCCAACTATTTACGTAATTAATAGCAAACTTTTTCTCTCTCTTTAAAAAAATTTGGTTTGCAATGCAATTGTAAGTGAGTGAACAACCATTGATATCTCCTTGTTAGGAAAACAAAAGCTACGATATAGTTAAATGCCATATCAAGCCGCGGATTACTAAAGATGAGATCTCTACAATGTCTATATTTTTTTTTTTTTTTTGGGTTAAGAAATACTGAAACAGTGTCAATAAGGAAAACTTTCAGTCAAATTAGTACTTTAAAATTCAGGATATGGCGGGGTGACCTTTTTTTTTTTTTTTTTTTTTTTTTTTTTTTTTAGAAGAAAAAAAAAATCTTCATTGTATGTGCAAATGTGTGATGAGTCTAATATATATATATATATATATATATTTCTAAAATCCTTCAACCAAATAACACATGTACATGTTTTATTATTTTTATATTTACTCCAACATATTTTTAACTATTTTCGCTGATCAAGAACAATAAGGGTATGTTTGGTAACTGTTTTTTCCCCTTATTTTCTGTTTCCAAAAACAATTTTCTATTGTTGAGACTAAAAAACTTGTTTGGTAACCCAAAATGGACAAAAAATAAAAACCGTTCTCAAAACTCATTTTGTAAAAGAAACTAAAAACATGTAAAAGGTTATTTTCAGTTTATAATTTTCAAAAGTCAATTAAAATACGCATTTATTTTAATGAGTTTATCTCATTTAATAAGTTAACATTAGAGTTTAAACCCTAGTAACAACATATTTTAGTATTTTCTATTTTTTTCTTCAAAAAATTATCTTTTTAATTTCAACTAACCAAACATGTTTTTGATTTCAAAAATATAAGAAAATTGTTTTTTTTTTTTATATTCCCAAAAATAAGTTTTTGAAAATAGAAAATAAAAACTGTTACCAAACATAACCTAACATTCTACTTAACAACAATTTCAAAATACGTGACATGATAAAAGCAAGCTAATAGTTTTTAAAAAGTAAAATATAAACTAGGAAGAGCATTCTCATCAAAAGTGGGATAAATGCTAAAAGCTATTTTTAGTAACAAAACCACTAAAAAAGCCCTTACATCAATGATGCTAAATTTTAAATTTTTTAGCACCTTGTTATAGTAAGATGTTATTACTAACACCCTACTGTAGCAAGTTGCTACTCATTTTTTATTATTTTTTTTCCCCTAAAGAGAATGCTCTAAGAAATATAAACTCATAGTATATAGCTGATGGGAATGCTCATACGCTAGCACTTAGTTTTTTTTTTTTTTTTTTGACAAAACAAGAATTATATTATAGTTTAATTTAAGTGTATATGTATGTGAGGGTTCTAGTTAGCTTAACTGGTAAAGTTTCTGAATAAAAAATTTGTGTTCAATTCTTGCGTACACCAAAAAAAAAAAAAAAAAAAAAAATTATGTATATGTGTGTGAAGCTCTCTCATTAATATTGCTTCCTCAACTTATCCTTTTTATTCACATTTCTTCTCTTCCTATTCTATAAATATGCGTAATGAATTTTATCTAAATTTTGTCATGATAATTATTAAATTAAAATAAATGTATTTATATCATTAATACATGATAATTAATTAATATTTGACATAAATGCAAAAACTTAATGAGATGAAAGGTTAAAATATATGATGATTAATTGTTGTTTTGACATAAATGCAAATTATCAATGACGTTGAGGTGGAAATTAAATAAAGAGAATATTCTCTTTTTATCTCAAAGAATATACCGTACCATATATATATTAATTGATTTTTTTGACATAAATACAAATTATTAATGAGGCGGAACCGTGGAAGTTAAATAAAGAGAATATTCTCATTTCTTTTCAATCTTTTTTACTTTGTATATAAATATCCTCTCGTGTGTTTTTATTTTTTATTTTTTTATTTTATATATATATATATATATATATATATAAAATAGAAATTCTACTTTAACACAATCTAAGTATATATATAATATATATATGTGAATCGCCTTCTTAGAGGCTTGAATTCTAAGGTCACGTTTGGTACACTGTAATGATTATTACATGAAAATAGGAATAAGTATTATAAGGAATACATTAAGTTGGAATGTAATAAGTATTACTATTAATTATTTTGGTGACCATTTAGGAATAGAATCCTGAATATACATCTACAATTTAGTTGAGTATAACAAGAATGTGTAATTAAATTATTTTTAAGTCAAATTTCCTAAAATACACTTATTTTAGGGTGTTCAAAATAGTGCTAATAATTAACAATAAGAAAATTTTATTTTTTTTCCTTTTGAAGATGTGACAACTAATAACCTTTTAGGAAACTTTTTAAAAAGTTATTACATAAGGTGAAGGAATAGATATTCAGTACTTTTGATAAGGAATAGTTATCCCTCATTTTGAAGAATAGTTATTAATAAGGAATAACTATTTATTGTAATAAAAATATAACCAGACAACCGAATAGTTATACCATAAGAATATCTATTACATTACAGTGTCTATTTCAGTCTACCAAATGTGCCCCAACTCTTACCTAGGGATGGCAATGGGGCGGAGTGGGTCCGAAAGATGGGGTCTTCGCCCTTGCCCCACAAGATTTTGTCTTGTCCCATCCCCGCCCCATCCCGCATAAGGGGGAAAATTTTCTTGCCCCGTCCCCGCCCCTAGGGGCCTCGCAAAATCTCACCCCATCCCGTAAAACTCTACTACTTTTGTTAATTTGTCCTACAACTGGTACAATTTTTTTAATGAAACATATTTCATTAATAAAAATATACTTGAAATTACAACTAAATTTATCCCATTAAATCAAATCAATTTTTAGAAACAATTAGAATAATATATCAAAGTGTTTAACAAGACAATCATAAAAAATAAAAAAAATCTCATAGTATGATAAAATAAAGGTAAAGAACCACATTGAGAAGAATAAAATAAGCTAATATTGATATCTTTATTTAAATAGTAGGGTTTTAAGGTATGAAAATTTTGCAATTTACAATTATAACCCTTAATTATGCGGGGCGGGGTGGGTTTAAAAAGTCTAAACCCATCCCTGCCCGCCCCATGGTGCGGGGCTAAAGACTTGCCCCATCCCCACCCCACCACCTTTGTGGGGCGAAGCAGGAAGGGACGGGGAAAAATTGTCATCCCTACTCTTACTCCCTACATCTCATAAGTACTTATACTTGTGAAGGGTATGTGATGGTCCTTCTCTAGTATTTTAGTATTGTTGGTGCTTGCTATATTACCAAATTCCATTAATTTTAGAATACATGTCTCATCAAGTAGGATGGTATTTATAATTTTTCCTTATAATTATTAAAGATATACAACATGTAATCCATATTAATTTTTTATGACAAAATGCTTAAATTTTGACTAAATTATATTACTCCTTTTGGCATTATAATTATTTATTGAGAAAAGTTGTGTCATTGTATACTGTGGGGCCCAATAATTTAAGGACCAAGCCCAATTGCTCCTGGAAAATCCGAAGGCCCAATCCGAGGAAAGCTGTGGCCCAAGCTCTACAGTGCAGAGCACAAAACAATTTTTGGAAGGCAGCCGAGGACAGTTTGGTCCTCGGCAGATCTTGAATCCCACCGAAATGAAGGGATAAAACTGGTATAGGGACGAATTTGTAAGGAGATCCAAAATATCTTGGGGAAGTTATCCTTACTACCCTTCCGGATAAGACCCAACACATGACAGAGCCGTACTCTGCAGCCTTATCAACCATACCCAACAATTCTGGGATTAGACTGATGGGACAAATATCAGTCTTGTAAAGATTGACCCTACATGTGGACGAAGGACAATGAACACGGACGAGTATAAAAGAAGAAAGTAAATAAATCTGAAGGGGACCCCATCCCACCGAAAAAAAAGAAAGATCACATGGGGGAGAACATCTCAACAACACCGGACTTCACTGAAGAAAGTCCTCGTTGGATAACCGGGGTAAGGCCTCAATGGTCCTCGGATCAACTCCGAGGAGTCCCATCCCATAGGGTGCGACGTCTTAGGGCTTAAATGTTCAGGCCCAACTCCTTTTTCTACCTGAATTCCTCTAAAGCCAGGATCGGACATCGCCCCGTGACCAGCGACTAGCTTTTCAAGCCCACTCTCTACAAATCATATTGTGAGGGATCTTTCATACGCGAGCCTAACATCCTTATTGGGCCGCCAGAGAATCGTGTCCTTACAATTGGCGCCGTCTGTGGGAAAGCTTGCGCGTTGGCGCAGGTGGCGGTGGAGTCAGCTCTCTAGCAAGCAGAAATTTCCGGGATTTCCCCCGTCTCCGGCGGCATATAGTTGTTGCTCCGACGTAAGCTTCTGCTAGGGGCTACGCCTCGCAGTGCTAAGGGCGCGGGCGTCTCTAGGGGCTTCCGGCCTCAGGCCAACTATCCCCGCCTTGGTGAAGGGGCTGGTGGTTGAAAAATAAAACAAATAAGAGAAATCTTATAAGTTTTGGACAGAACCAAGGCCTTGCATGGTCCTCGGACTCAAGCCTATGGGGAAACCAAGTACATAAAAGAAATCTTATAAGTTTTGGACAGAACCAAGGCTTTGCATGGCCTCGGACTCAAGCCTATGGGGAAAACCAGTACGATAAAAGAAAATCTTATAAGTTTT
>NC_044915.1:3907630-3993694 GCF_001633185.2 Quercus lobata | reverse complement strand
AGGAGCCTCGTGGAGGTGCACCTCGAACATCGGGACACCCAAAAGTGCCGCGTGGCCAAAGACTATGGAAATATCTCCTGATCTGTGGGCCTAGAAAATTCGCGGCCCATGCCCCTGCTACATGATAGCCCACGGACTACGGCCCACGCCGGGTAATAACTAATGCCAGGGACAACCTCCTGCCCGGCTACGTACGGGGTACCTAAGGAGAGGGAATGAAACAGAACCAAGGCCTTGCATGGTCCTCGGACTCAAGCCTATGGGGAAACCAGGTATAAAAACTATTATTATTACAAGTTTTGGACTGAACCAAGGCCTTGCATGGTCCTCGGACTCAAGCCTATGGGGAAACCAGGTATAAAAACTATTATTATTACATAAGTTTTGGACAGAACCAAGGCCTTGCATGGTCCTCGGACTCAAGCCTATGGGGAAACCAAGTACAAAAAAAACTCATAAGTTTTGGACAGAACCAAGGCCTTGCATGGTCCTCGGACTCAAGCCTATGGGGAAACCAAGTACAAAAAATTAATCATAAGTTTTGGACAGAACCAAGGCCTTGCATGGTCCTCGGACTCAAGCCTATGGGGAAACCAAGTATAAAAACTATTATTATTACGAGTTTTGGACTGAACCAAGACCTTGCATGGTCCTCGGACTCAAGCCTATGGGGAAACCAAGTATAAAAACTATTATTATTACGAGTTTTGGACTGAACCAAGACCTTGCATGGTCCTCGGACTCAAGCCTATGGGGAAACCAAGTATAAAAACTATTATTATTACGAGTTTTGGATAGAGTCAAGGCCTTGCATGGTCCTCGGACCCAAACACGGCATCAAACCTCCAGTTCTCTCCTCGGCCAGCATGGTAATTATTACTTTTCACTGGTCGGCCTTATTGGGCCGAACACTTATATTAAAGTTATGGCAACATCTTTTTATTATCAAGTATTTTGGTCTTAGTTGTCATCGGTTTTAGATACTTTCTCATTGAGCCGAGCAGCGTTTACCAATATACAAAAACATAAACGGAATATGCAAAATGAAATAGTAAACACTTTTATTAATATAAGAGATTATTACAATGTACGAAAAAGGGCTCAAACAAGCCTATACAAAAGAAGAACTGCTAAAGCAACGATAACACTCGCAGTACAGAGAAGTAAACAGTCAGGCTTCTTCTAAACTCATCTTCAAGGTCTCTTCAGTCTCTGTCTCAACATTGCTCATATCGTGACAAGAACATCCTTCGGAAAAGGATGAAGAACAAGGGAGAAGAACTGAAGGAGAAGGAAGAAGAATTGAAGGAGAAGGAAGAAGAATTGAAGAAGATGGAGGAGATGAATGAGGAAGATGGAGGACATGAGTAAAGAAGGAGGAGAAGAAGAGAGTAGGGATGAAAAGAAAGAAAAGGAACAAAAGAGGGAAAAGGGAAGGCACCAAGACGGAACTGGTGCTGGAAAGACTATAAGAAGAAGGTGGAGGAGGGCACCGAGGAGCAAAAGAGGGAGAAGCAGAAGCACTTAGCCCCTGCCTCAGCCCTGACTCCTAACACGTTGGTGCCATATTAGGTACGCTCATGAGGAGCCGGGTGGTGCTGATATTGGGTATTCTCGACTCAGTCACGCCAAGAGTTCGGCGTGATGAGCCCCTGCTTCGGATTTTGGCTAAAAGAGAGGCGGGACGGATCTTAAGTCTGCGCCACCCTTGCCCTGATCGAGCCATTTCAAGTTTTATCAGAATATGGTGTCTAGAGGAGGGGCATGATTTCTTCATCATTTGTCGTGATCTCATAAGAAGGGAAGGGGGTTAGTACGAAAGTGATGGCCTCCTGCTTGCCTACTTATAGGAAGAGCAGAACGGATGGCATTAAATGTATTCAACTTTCCCAAAGAATCTAAAGAAAAAAGAGGCGTCCGTTTCACTTCTCCACCTTATCAAATGAGCCGCCGGATATAAATGAGCCTCGTTAAGGGGATTCATTAAGGGCGCGTCTGGGACATCCAAGCGGCAGGAGCAGATTCCGAGCGGATTAAAAGGAATCCCTCAAAAACCGCCTAACTTCCTGGGAAACCGCTCACATAAATGCGGGATCAAGCTAAATGGGCCATATTAAGGGCCCGGGTTTGCCAAAACCCTCCTTTCCAATCCGGAATTCGGATAGAAGGGTTTTGAGGGGCTATTGTGGGGCCCAACAATTCGTGGACCAGGCCCATTCACCCTCAGAGAGTCCGAGGGCCCAATCCGAGGAGAATTGTAGCCCAAGCTCCATGACGCAGAGCACAGACCAATTTTGGGAGGCAGCCGAGGACAGTCTAGTTCTCGGCAGGCCCATAATCCCCCCAGAATAAAGGGACAAATTCGGGAGGAAATCCAAAATACCTTGGGGCGATTACCCTAAATACCCTTCTGGATAAGGCCCAATGCCTGACAGAACCGTACTCTGCAGCTTTATCAAGTCATCCCCAACAATTCCGGGATTAGACTGATGGGACCAATGTCAGTATTTGTAAAGACTGACCCTACACGTGGACGAAGGACATCGAACGCACGCTAGTATAAAAGGAGAAGTAAGTGAATCTAGTGGAGGAGGGAGAAAAGAGAAAGACTTCATGAATAAGATCGCCGGAACGATCCATGCAGAGAATAGAGAAGGTCCTCCGTTGGACAGCCGGAAAGGGACCACAAGGGTCCTCGGATCAAGTCCGAGGAGCCCATTCTCAGAAGTGGCAGCACGGCGGGGCTTTAAACGTTTAGGCCCAGTCCACTTTCCACAGGGACCTCTCTGAAATCCAGACCGGACCATCGTCCCGTGACCAAGCCCAAGCTTTTCAAGCCCACTCTCTACAAATTGTATTGTGAGGGATCTCTCCCGCGTGAACCCAAAAATGTCACTGGGCCGCGCAGGAATCGTGTCCTTACAAGTGGGTTTGCACATTTATAAAAGACTCAGAGCATTCGCATTCGAGTATCTAAAAAAATACACATTTTACACTTTAAAATCTTACTTTTTCTATTTTACCATACTATTTTACAACTCATTCACATCCCTGCTTTTATATTTACATATAACACATTAAAAATAATATAAATTACCCCTTAATAATAATAATAAACCAATTCAAGAAATTTTTTATACCACCTTTATAAGAAATAAAAAATGTTGTCAAACCATTAATCATTTTCTTTATTTTCCAATAAAAATATTCCTAAAATAGTGCATTAAAAATACCCTTAGATCATCCATAAACGTGTTCCACTCTCCCTAATAAAATTTCCATTACTTATCTTAAAAAAATAAAAATCTTTAAAGCTATAAAAGTGAAAAGTGTTCCCACAAAAAAAAAAAAAAAAAAAAAAAAAAGTGAAACGTGTTGAAGTAAAGTCTTTTACAATTTCCTATTTTACATTTTCAAAGAATATGCTGACAGTGATGCAATGAGAAAACAAGAACAAGTAGTGGTCTTGTTAACGAGAGAGATGAGAAAAGTTGAGGCCAGTCCTCACGACTCGTGGCACAGAACTTATTAAAGATATGGTCGGGTTGCATAGAGTGTGTGGTGTGAGTACCAAGCATTGCCTGTAAAGACTAAAGGTTAAAGAGAACTCACACGAAAGAACAACATACTTTCCTGTCACAAACTGAATGACGCACATTCATCAAATTTGATTGGTGGAAAGAAAAGTTGATGGGGAACATCCGTAGTCTAAAGTAGCAACTAAAGAAATGTTTAATTAGTAACTTTGCCTTTATCTCTTAAAATTTGTATGGGACAAAATAATATCACTGCTTTTTTCAAAGTCATTGATCTGCCAGATTCTTTCATCCTTTAGAAACGTGTTTCACCATTAGAAGACTTGCAAAGACTTGGAAAGTTATTGTTTTCTGTAGGGTCCATCTATTATTAGTTATTACCTACCTTGAATTTTGGACTATAGAATTATTTGTTCAGATTGCTGAGTCGTTGTAGATTGAACCGGTAGCAAGCAATCACTAAACGCGTGGCAATCATATTGTCTAGGTGTCTGAATTAACCATGCTAGAAATGGTATTATCGGAGACTGTTTAATGTCATCTATTTCTTTTTTCTCAAATAATTTTTATTTTTAACAAAAACAAAATTGATAATTATATGAAGAAAATTTTAATTAAAAATTATATATATTACAAATTATTCCTCTAATTTTATTTCATATTGTTTCTTTATTTTAATTTTTTCTTCAATTCAGTCATTTCATTAGTTCTATGTCATTTCATTACCTACCTTGAATTTTGGACTATTGAATTATTTGTTCAGATTGTTGAGTCGTTGCAAATTGAACGTGTAGCAAGCAATCATTAAACGCGTGGCAATCATATTGTATGGGTGTCTGAATTAACCATGCTAGAAATGGTATTAGTAAAGACGGTTTAATGTCATATATTTCTTTTTGCTCAAATCATTTTTAGTTTAAACAAAAACAAAATTGATAATTACATGAAGAAAATTTTAAGAAAAAAATTATGTAGATTAAAAATTAATCCTCTAATTTTATTTCATTTTGTTTCTTTAATTTTAATATTTTTTTTTATTTCATTTTCATTATTTTTTAACAATTTAGTCATTTCATCAGTTTTGTGTCCAATTTTAACTTTATTTATATTTTTCACTTTCCAAAAGGATGTAGTTTTAATGGAATTGACAAATGGAGATTGGATGACAAGAGCCTTTCACTTCTTGGGCCATATATTAGGCAACGTAAAACAAATAAAACACCCACATCAGAAAACAGAAAGCAACAAATGTACATAAGCCCACCCTAATAATGAAACTCTACAAGAAACATGATTGAAATAAAAGGTATCTAATTGAAAATATATATAGAGGAAAAAAAAAGGTAGCACTAGAGTAATTAACAACACCCTCAAATAATTGAAAATATAGAGGAAATAATTGAAAAGTTTTGTTGGCAAAAGCCCATGGAACTCATTGTGAGAGAGGTCTATGATTCTCAAATTAGGTTGTTTTAAAAATAATTTAGAATTTCTAGTATAATTGGTTCCCTAATGGACTAATCATGGACTAATCATAGATTTGGATGATTAACTCAAAATGGCTTATAGGCTTTTCACGAGTAATTCTTAAGTATTTCCAGAGCATGATAAGTGATGCCCTCTCCTCTCACAATCATGGTGGGGTCTACTCATTAAGTTCATAGTGAGGTCCATCATGAATTTGAGAGAAAGGGGCATTATTTCACTATACTTTAAGACTACCTAAGTATTTTCTGTTTTTCATAGATGTGATGGTGATTATGTATCTCTATCTCTGGGGTCTATGCTAGTTGTGAATTAATTTCGTAGGGCTTTATGTTCGGTAGTATAAAGAAAAAGTGAAAATGGCAATGGTTATTCCACAATAATGAGGGAAAAGAGAAGAATGCAAAGGATTTTCAAAATATATTCCATCTATTCTCTTATTTGAGGATTTAATAAGGATGGAATAATGGAATAAAGAACATGCTTATTCCACAAAAATTAGTCCAATTCACATTTAGTTTCTTCTACTTCTTTTCTTAGGCTCTTAAACCGTTTGTGCACTTCGGACAACAAGCCAAACAACCTGAGAAACACGTTTAATGTATATGGATTCGTAATAACCCTCATTTAATGTATATGTTAGATCTTAAATGGTCGATATGGGCATTCACCTCCCATACACTCGGAAATTTTTAAGTATTTTTGGAGCATAGTAAAATGATATTCCATTCTCTCACATTCATGGTGGATCCACCATAAATGTGAGAGCAAAGAGCACCAATAAAACTATTATTCCAAACACTCATACATTTGGAGGAAGTTAGGTAGTAGCATTAAGAATTCTAACCAATATAATTATTTAAAAAAAAAAAAAAAACCAATAACCTTACAACTCAATAGATACATTTCGTTGTTTTTAGTAAAAACATCATGGGTTCAAATCATCCCCCAACTATCAAATCATTAAAAAAAAATGTATATGAAATAATTAATTCATTGGATTTCCATAATATTGTTTAGTTAATCATACTTTTAGAAAAATTAATTTTGTGGCCCATAATATTGCTAAATTGCCTCTTATTTGTGATCACGAGGGAAAGATCCACATCTTTTCCCATTTTTGTCTTATATCTCAAGAGTTTGAATTTTTTTTTCTTCTTGATAATTTGGTAGTTACAAATTACAATGCAAAGTAAGGAATTTGAACCTTGGATAGCTTGGTAGGAAACAAAACTATGTACCAAATATGCTACAAGACCCTTGCCTTAGTGGTGGCCTTGGTGGGTTCTATTTCCTGTCTTCTTACTTCTGCTTTTGGTTTCCTTAATGTTAAGTATTTTTGATCTCCCAAGTAAATTAAAAAAAAAAAAAAATTAATTGATCATTTAAGTTTTTTTTTTTTTTTTTTTTTTTTTTATAGTTCACTCAACTAGAAAATCTTTTATTGTTGAATTATAGATGTGAAATTCGAATATGTTTACACCAAAAACTGATTGGTGTCTTAAAGTAATGATAAGAACAATTATAATAGAGTTGATGACATAAGTTGAAATTCTATTCCATTTAAAAAAATTACATAAGGAAAATAGTTAATTTGATGTCGTTAACTAATTTTAAGGTATTACACATATGAAAAAAAAAAATAAAAAATTCTGACTCGTTGTTAATGTAGTTCGTTTATAGTTTCCCTTTTTCTACTTCTCTGTTCACGGTCTTTCTTGTTCCCTCTCAATTCCCGCCTACAAATGGACAAAACCGATAGAATTTCATACACCATTAGTAAATGCTAATGAGTGTCCTTGAAAAGCCCCATAATAATTTGCTTCAGAACATAAAATGGAGAGGATCTGTTCCATTGGAAGAGCTTAAAGATAATTTAAAAAAAAAAAAAAAAAGGGACAAAACAAAGTTGGCTAGTATGCCTGTGGCATCAAAATGATAGATATGGTTCTATTTGTTCTTTGATTTTTTTTGTGCTTGAGGCCAAGGAGATTTGGCTCAAATGGAACCTCTTCTCCCAATTCTGACCTAAGTGCAAAAGACATCCATTTTGGGGTGGGTTTTGAGTTTGATTCTTACTGTTGATAGAAAGGGACAATGCAAACTTTAATTTTATCATAATTTCTTAAGTAAGTAAATCAATGTATATGATGTTAGTTTTTTACTTCCCCTTTTTTCCCACTTGGGAGTCGTCATTGATATCGATTGTTGACTTTGTTATAGGTTGCTTTAAAGATCATCTCTAGCGCATGGTCTGGAGTTGAGCCATTGAGGAAACCACCCAATGGGGTGTTATAGCCTTATAGGTGAAAAACTACACAAGACATGCAATATGCTAATCCCATTACCTAATATATCAAACCTTAATTGAGATAATACATCTAGAAGGTAACACTGATTGTCAATGACACCAATATGTTTACAGAATAAATTATGAAAATAACTAATGGGAAGGAAACTTAAACAATGACATTGAGCTTCAGCCATGGCTTGATAAGATACAGGAGAATTTCACTACTTCCATGGCTAGTACGATTATTGTCCAGTGGTCTATTCTCAAAAACCACAACCACCACAAGCTGCAAGTTTTGATATGTTCTCAAAGCAAACCTACCAAAGGGAACCATTCACAAAATGCAGAAAACAGTTACAAAATAGCATATAACACCAGAGGATTCCACAAAATTACCCAAATCAGTACCATCTCATCCTATAAAAGAATATTGCCAATACTATGGCCAAGTTCAACACCATGTATACTCACCACATCACTTAGTTGCAACTTGCAAGACAATCCCTAGCTCCTATCATCACTCAAGTAAATAATTTGGAAAGTAGAAAAGAAGAATAAAAGACAACTCTTAGATACTAGCCCCAATCATTTCATACCCCATTAGAAGAGCCACTCATGCAACATATATGTTGGGACAAAGTCACTAATTCTGAGTGGTATTTGCTTGAAGGAGGCCATCTCTAATCTGTGAAGCAATGTCTTTCACAGCACCTGGTCCGTGTGTGATGACAATGCGCCAATTTCTTTCCTTGTGTCTAAATATTGAGTCACCAGAACCATGTCCATGACATCCTTCGATGTAGTCCCAGGTACATTCACAGAAAAAGCAGGCACACTGTCCCTCAGCCCAACTTCAATGGTCTGATGCTGGCATGTTTACCATGCTCAGTCTCCCTTTGAATGTTTTATTTGCAGGATTTTTTCTGCTTCAGCCTTCTCGTTAGCCACCACCTTCATTCTTGCAGCTGTTCATCGCATGTAAAAGGTCAATGACAGGTTACTTAGTATTCAAGGAAAAAGAAGTCAAACTTACTCAGAGAGAGAGGAGAAACAATGTTCAATACAAAACGAACACTTACCGGCATTTATCTCACTCAGAGTCCTCTTCACATGTTCATCAGGTTCAGTGTCCACAATAACCATTTGAACAATCTCAAATCAATATGCTGACTTGGCTTATGCATGTAAAATTCAAAGATATTAAAAAGAAACAGATTTACCTTGTAACTTGACTAATACTAAACCAGATTAGCAGAAAGAGAAATTCCTTTTCAAGTTCCTCTTCCACAGCTTTCGTGATCTTATTATTTTGTTCATAAACAGAATTCAGCACCAACTTAGGAACACGTGCTCTAATAACTAGAAGAATAGGGATATAAGCCTGTTAGTCTCTCCAAATGATATACAAATAGGTAAAATTGTCTCCATGGAAACTATGACATAACAAGTATATTGATAGTGACTAAAAACTTTCCCCAACCTCAAAGACATTATTCTACACAGCAAATTTCATAACTACTATAAGAATTTTTATTTTTTATTTTTTTTCAGTCACTATCCACCATTTTTTTTTTTTTTTTGGATGACATAAGAGAACTTCACTCAGATTAATTGCACATTGCAAAGCATACTGTACAATAATCTTCACTGTTAATCAAACTCCTATGAGCAACTGACCCCACCCGCCAAAACCAGTTACCGGGTAATCTAGGGGCTTTTCACCCCTGATGGACTAAGCAGTTTATCCTCATGCCTAGGAGGCACTATCCACCATTTGTCCTCATAATATTCACATTAGATACATTACCTCCATGGTCCTCTCCACATGAACATTATTGTTCATATAATCTCTTTTCCAAGTCCAAGAAAGCATATCATATACAGAGTTAATCACAATGCTTTAAGCAAATCATAAAGAACATTAAAACATTAAATGATTATCCTATATAGCTGTTCCACTAAGAATAGAAATTTCAATTGTTTTAGCATAAAATTCAAAAAATCAACATCAAGTTAGAAAAGAAGTCCAAATTTCAATTGTTTTAGCATAAAATTCAAAAAATCAACATCAAGTTAGAAAAGAAGTCCATACTTCTCAGCATAAACTTCAAAAGTCAATATCAAGTTAGAAAAGAAGTCCATACTTCTCAACATAAACTTCAGAATATCAAGTCAGAAAAGCCCAGACTTCTCAGAATTTATTTATTTTCCTAACAAATACGTACCCATGGGACCTTATTTAATAGTAAAGGACATGACTCTTTTAATTTCATTATTAAGACTAACATGGTGACTTTCAACTTCAAGGTCCAGTTACACATCCATACCATCAAAGACATAGGATTGGATATGTGCTCTGGTGTTGCTGAGTTTGTAGAAAGCATCAGCAGCTTTGTCTCACAAGGCCCAGTATTGAATAGAAGTAACAACAGTAACAAACACATTATCCTGAAAAAATATATAAATATATAGATCAGAAGCCACTAAAGGATCATGCTTTTAAGCATATAAAATAGTTTAAAACAAAATGATAGTGCTTAGCCTAAAATATTCGTGCGTTACTGCCTTTAACTCAAAAAATAAAAATAAAAAGTTCCAAATCAATTCTGCAGTCACTCATGATTTGACAACAATTAAGCAAAACACACCTTCAGACAAACATTTCTTGCAAATCAGTATGATACTAATTATTTCCAATCAGTTTTGGGTTCCCTCGCTTCAAACCCAGAAAAGAAGAAACAACATTTATACAGAGACAAATTGATTGCTACAGAACAGAAAAATTATTGTAAATTGCAAATTTAAAATGTTACCTTTGTCTTCCCATATAATTTCCAAAGTATATGATTCTTTTTTTCACACAATTACTAATTCAAAAAAATTAAATCCATCTAAGACCCAATGATACTATTTGGCAATCATACAAAAAAATAGTTTACAAGCATTTTCCAGCTAAATTCCTAAGAAGAAAAAGAAATGAGAAATTAAGGAAAAAAAAATATGTAACAAACCTTTTGTCTTTGTTTCACATCAAACATCCAGCTGCTGCACACACAACAAAAGGTGGCCAGCTAACTGCTGTCCCAAAACCCAAGGGCAACAATGGCATCCGGGCTCAAGCACATCATCAACTTCCCGGGAGCTGTTCTTTATTGTCAGTTTAACAATATTTGGAAAAAGAAAAGTATTTCTCTTTTCTTTCTTTCTCCTTTTTTTTTTTTTTTGGTTGAGTTTTTTTGACAATTTAGACCTGAAAAAAAAAAAAAACATTATCAAAAAGTGCCTGAAACAAATAGTTAGCTAATTAAAGGTGACTAACAAATTTGAGGAAACCAAAACAGCAAAAATGGAACTTATCTCAATTAATTAACTTTCTAAGCTTTCCCAAAAACTATTATGTACTTTAGAATCTATTGATAGACTCCTCTTGGCATATAAAAATATAAGGAGGTACTGACTCTTTTAAAGTCTGTTTCTTATATTTTACCCTAGTTTCATTCAAGAATCATTATCCACAACCAATCATCAAATCCTAAGCCTTAAACTGTTGCTAAAACCCTTAGGTGAAAGGACTCCTGATATTAACAAAAATATCTTATAGAGAGAGGGTAGGAAGATTAAGGATCAAGAACAGACCTGCATAATGCCATCTCTGGACAATATCAGCGCATGTAACTACCCAGGACAAGCCTTTCCAAGCTCCTCCTTGATGAAATCAATTTTATCAGCATCCTTTAAGGTCTGAAATAGATTTTATTACCATTGCTGTCATCCAGAAGGACAGAAGCATCACAGTCAATTAAATTGAGGCCAACAAACTAATACTTAAAACTAAATGGCAGGATTAAATTGGAATAATGAATTGATACTCCCAATAATCAGAACATACATTTTTCTCATCTGGTTGTGGAATGTCGGCCAGTGCTTTGAAATATGAATGAATGCTCTCCCTTCGTCCTGTTAAAGAGATAGAAAGGGCCACCAACCTGTGGTGTTAAGTATAGAAGTTTACATCAGAGCGCTCCGATAAAAAGAGTTACTAAGAGCTGTTCTTTATTGTCAGTTTAACTGAATTTGGAATAAGTAAAGTATTTCATTTTAAATTTTTTTTTTCTTTTTTGATATTTTAGGCTTGAAAAATCATAACCAAAAAGTTCCTGAAACAACTAGTAAATTTTTATGTAACAATTTGTGGAAACAAAAACAGAAAAAATCACTAGGAACATATTTTCAGTTCATTAAGTTTCTAAGCTTTCCCCACAATCAATATGTACTTTCCTCAACATATAAAAATGTAATGAAAATGCCAACTCTTTTAGAATCTGTTTCTTACATTTTCCCCAAGTTTCATTTAAGCATCATTATCCACAATCAATCATCAAATCCTAAACCTTAAGCTGTTGCTAAAACCGTTAGCTGAAAGGACCCTTAATATTAACAAAAAATATCTTAAAGAGAGAGAGAGCATATGAAAATTCAGGATAGAGAACAGACCAGCATAATGCCATCTCTGGTGGCAATAGAAACAATATCAGCACATGAAAGTACCCCCCCGGCCAAGCCTTTTCAAGCTCCTCCTTGATGAAATCAACTTTATCAACACCTCTCAAGGTATGATTGGGTATGGAATGATTTTTATAACCATTGCTGTCATCCAAAGGGACCGAAGCATCACAGCCCTCATCAAAAAAATTCCTGGGCCGTAAAACAAATAAAACACCCACATCAGAAATCAGAAAGCAACAAATGTACAAAAATAGCGGAACTCGGTTTGGTATTATAAAATTCCAATTCATGCATACAGTGGTGGAGCTAACATCATACTCGGTTTCTTTTTGGGAAAGAAGTAGGAGGATGTAATTAATGACTGATTATTTACGATTTGATTCAATCAAAAAAAAAAAAATATATATATATATATATATATATTTTAGTAAAAGGCAAAAGAATAGTTCGCTCTGTGCTCACCGCACAGCTCGATGAGTATTAAAAATACTTTAAAATAAAAGATAAATATATATACACGTATGTATTAATAGCTAAATCTGAGAGTAAGATCCAATTATATTTTAAATTGGAATTCAATTAGAGTATAATTTAGCGTCATTTGTCTCATCTAATCTAAGATTTTAAATTTTTGTGCCAAGTGAGTTGATTTAGTGTAAAAATTGAATTTCAATTAGAGTTTAATTTTACACCACATATCTCATCTAATCTAAAAGAAAATTAAAATTTTTATGTCAAGTGAGTTAATATAGTGTAGAAAACAAGGAGTTCAACATAAATAAACCTAGGTAATCTATATATATATAACCAAATCTTAGAGAAAAATTAATTAGAATTAAAATTAGATTTTGCCTTTGTTAGTTTTTCATACAAATTAAATTATTTAGATTTTTCTATTATCTTTTTAAAAAAACTAATAAGTATATATATTTTTTATACTGTTTCTATTTAGATATTTTGTATGTGAAGATCTTGAACTTAACAAACTGTAATTGAGCTAAACGATCACATACACCTATCCTTATTCAATTTAGGAGATACAGATACTATTGAACCAATTTATTATTTTATTTTGTATTGTATTTAGTAGAATTTCATAGATAATGATAATGAATAGATATTATATATGTAGTGTCAAATAGTTATTTTCAAAATTATATATATAACAAGAATGTAATTAAAAACTTGGAGTAACCAATATCATTAAAATTGCAAAGAAAAATCATTTTAATATCTCCAAATGTACTGGTTGAACTAATGTCATATATATATATATATATATATATATATATTTAATAACCCAAACTAACATCAATATCACCACTACAATTCATCATTCAATGTTGTGTATATTCAAAAGGGCCTAGGCCCTTTTGTTTGTTAGATTCTTTAAAACTTTCTCCCCTCTCCCCTTATGTGTGTGTGTGTGTTAAAATACTTAGTATTCTCAAAAGAAAAACCAGTTGGTTAATCCCACATTGGAAAATGAGTGAGTTATAGAGGTTTAAAGTCTGTTCTGTGTATCCAAGAGTTAGGCCCCTTTGGATATACAGTACTGTTAGATTCTTTAAAACCTTCTCTCCTCTCCCATTGTGTGTGTGTGTTAAAATACTTAGTATTCTCCCAAAAAAAAAAACAATTCATCATTCATGTGCATAAGCACAGGTTACATACTAGTTAGAATAATAATATATGATTATTTCTTTTTCTTTTTTTTCTTTCTTTCCTTTTGTAATGGAAAAAAAATTTCATAACTGTTTGGTTTAGTAGAGCTATAAACTTACATTCTTTTGAAAGTATCCAAAAAACAGAACTCAGATTCAATTTTGAAGATATTTTCCATTCTTTTTGCTAAGGAAACTATATATATGCCAATAAAATTATTTGTGTATTCCAGTTGTATTCTCATTTCTTGTCAATGACACATTTCTAAAGCCTTTTTAGTATGTTGAATCTAGATCAACTATTGACAACAATTCACTTTTATTTTGCTACATGCTAAATCACAAGAGCTACTTATTAGATTACTCCATCTTTTATATCTAATTAGCCTAAAATGCCAAATCTATAACCAGAATATAATCTTTTTTAGACCATATCAAAATTGTTCAACGCTTGATGCATTAGGCATATGCTTAAAATCTTTTTTTTTTCCCCATTATGTAAAACTCATATTTCTTGTTATTTGGTGAGAGTGCAAATAATTTACTTTCATAATTACCCTCAAGGTATTATTATTTGTTACATAATGGACGGCCCTTTTCTAAATATGTATACATCCATATGTCATATTTTAGTTACAACTAATTGGGGGGAGTTAGCTTAGGGGTAACAACTGAGATAAGTTTAATTAGTAGCTTTTTCTCTTAAAGTTTGTATGAGAGAAAATGATATCATTCATTTTTTTAAGTCAATAATATGCCAAATTCCTTCAATTTTGAATATGTGTGACACTTTCAGGAGTCTTTTTTTTTTTTTTTTTTTTTTTTTTGAGGAAACACCATTAGAACTGATTGGGTGTGGGTGTGGTTGTGCTTATTCTTAAATATGTAATAAAATGATGTGGCATATTAAGATTGGAGGGATAAAACATGGGTTTTACACTACGTCCTTACAGAATTTAATCTCTTTTTATATATACCTAATTCAGATAACCTGATTTTCTGACTTTCAGTTCTAATACCCATATATATATATATATTTTTTTTTTTTATACAAGATAGAATTCTACTTTAGCCTAATCTAAGTGTATATGTGTGCGAAGCTCCTTCCTGGAGACTTGAACCCCGACCCTTGCCTCCACACTCCACAAGCACTTATACTTGTGGAGTGACAATCGTACCAAGGGTGTGCGGTGGTTCTAATACCCATATATAAATCCAACCAAATTAAGAGTTTATTGAGATGTTATTATGCGTGGTAGGATGTATTGAATTTTGAACAAAATACTGATGTGGTAAATTTCTTATTGGATAGTGTAAAATATAATTTTTACACCTCATCCTTATCAAATTCGAACTCATATAAAAAAAAACTCCTTATAATTAGTCAAGTATCATTATAATCCTATCTATTATTTTTCAAAAATAGTAATAATCCCATAAAAAGGGTCATTCTACCGTACCCTAGAAAAAGAGTGGACTACAGTACCCACTTATATCTTAACCTTTAATTTAACATTGTTTTAATCTTCACCATTCATATAATTTTTAAAGGGTACTGGTTACCGGTTAGGCAAGTTTTATATATAAATCAAAAAAAAAATAACAAAAAATAACAAATCATTCATCTACGCTTTTCTCTCTACGGCATCACGCTCAGTCTCATCTTCTTCCCGATTTGCCTCTCTAGCTTCTTCTCTTCTAATCCAACCACAAGAACCAAACAGCTGCTAAACAGAACCATACCCACAAGAGAAGAAACAGAGTTACAAGTTTCAATCCAACTTGGCGGCACACCCACAACCTCAAATCGGCGGCGCTTCTTCTCTTCCAATCAAACTCAGCGACGCCACCCACAATCTTCAGGTTTGCTCTCTACATAGGACTAACGTTGATATGAGCTTATATTATTTCTCTAAACTTTGTGGGTTTATGCTATTATTGTTTTGTTTGAGTTTCGGCTCTTATATATGTGATTTAATCGTTACACTTTTGAGTTTGGGGATGTTCAGACTTGAAACTTGAGTGAGACGTGGAAACCCTTATCCATAAGTTAGGATGAGATTAAATTTGGTTGGGAGTGTGGGGAGGACACGATACTTATGAACCTATGGATTTGTTTGAGTTGTTTGTTTTGTTGTGTGATTCTAATTCTACATACCCTTTTTTGTGCCTACTTGAATGATTGACTAGTTTTCGGATTCGAGTTTTGGAAAAAGGAACTGGGTTTTTTTGGTTATATTGAGTTTAACTCATTGAATGTATGAATTGATTGGTGAATTTTCGGACTAGGGTTTGTTTTATAAGTAACTAATTTTGTTGGTTAAGTTGAGCTTAGCTTGTCGGACCATGTGAACTGATTGGTGAGGTTTCGGATACAGGTTTTAGGGAAGTAACTAATTTTGTTGGTTAAATTGAGTTTAGTTTTATTGAGTGTGTGAATTGGTGGGTGAATTATTGGATTTGGGTTTTAGAGAAGTAACTTGTTTTGTTGATTAGATTGAGTTTAGTTCATTTGTATTTGCGTTGTGTGTGTTGTTTTGTTGATTCAATGTTTGTGTGGTTCAATTCTTTTGCAGGTAGTAAAGGGGGAAGGAAATATATCAAGCTATGCCCATGCACATCCTAGTACTAATGGAAGCAAATGGTCTAGGGAAGAGAGATTTAGGAGTAATGCCAATGGGTTTTGGTCCATGAACAAGCGGCGCGTATTGTTTAGTTGCTTTGTGAATTTAAACTGATTGAGTATAATTTGCTAGTATTTCATGATGGTCTAGATTGATGGTTTTAGGGATTTCAAGTTACCATTATGCTAGGACCATATAGGTTGTTGAGACAATTAAATACATTTCTTGATTGTGAGGAAAAATAGGAGAAATTTTATGCTTTATTCAGTTGCTGCAAAATTAGAGAGATGAGCTAGGAGTTTAAACCTTGGTTATATAGCAGGGGGTGAATTTAGTTCCCAGCTTCTTTTCCAAAAGCACCACCAGGGTCAAGGTGGTCTAGGGAAGTGTTTTCTTTGAAATTATAATGAGTTTTAAAGTGATGAAAATTCTTTGAACATTTTGATTCTTGTCTTATTCTTTGAACATTTTAGTCTAATGTGAGCCCAATAAATTGTATGGAAATAAGTTCAACTCAGTGTAAATACTGACTATTGACTGCAGCTGAAAGGCCCCTTTACTGGCCAATCACCTTGAGCTGACTTATGTATCATCTTCATTTCATGTATAGATGTCCAATGGAAAACAATTAATCTGTTCTCACAAAAGCTATTTACATGTAGGGACCAAGAAGAAGATTCGTCTTGCTCTGTGGCTTCATTCCATACGAGAACAACCATAGCTGCAAACATTTATTGGCTGCACTTTGGAGAGTATTTGTTACATCTATAACTTATAGCTCGACTAAATATTGACAAGCATGGGGAGTGTAAGTATTTTTTTAGGTGGAGATATGAGTGTGTTGCTTTTCAAGAACATGAAATCTATGTCTTGGAGGAAAAAATGAAACGGTTTATATATGTAATGGGATATGGACGATTGTGCTAGTGAAACATCTAACTATTTGTTTAATCAAGATAATTTTTTTCCTCATTTTACATATTGCTTTGGAATGATTCATTTGTGTTTGGATTATCTTTTTATTGAAACTTGGCAAATTTATAATTGTGCCTTTATGTGTGAGACTTAAAAAAAAAAAAAAAAAAAAAACAAAAACAACAGTAAACACAAGCAAAAACATGTTTGTATTACCAGCAAGCTAATGCCACTAAGATGTTGCAAAGCACATCTTAAAAAATATATAATAGATATAAATAAATAGTTTATCCCTATTAATCTCACACATTAATGTTAATTAGAAAAATATAAACATCAAGAAAGTGACCTCAACTATGTTATTTTAGAGGGAGGTATGCCTTGAACGTGATGGGAGCTACTAAGGGAGATACATAGGAAGTTAATTGGTATATTGAAAGATTTATGGAAGAAACCAAGATAATTCTAGTTGACTTTTTTTTTTTTTTTTTTTTTTTGTGGATTTTGTTTTTATAAAGCATCTGGGCACAACTTTGAAGTGATGTGATGGATTCATATGAAAGTATTTGTACATTACTCACATTTGACTACTCCATCAAATTATGATAAAAGTTGTAATTTTAGAAGAACCATTATGTTATGGTGGGAGCCATATATGCCGCTATGTATGAAACAAATTCCTCCACCAGAAGAATGTGATGGTATGGATCCTGCTAATTTTTGTTTGATTCTTGTTAATGAAGTGAATATTCAAGGGCAAAAAACATTAAAATAATCAAAGTTTGACCAAGATCACCATTTTGAGTCCTTCAAGGCTATCACACTTTCATATCTAAGAATCCTTAGAGTTTATAAAACAATTTCATCAAGAAATATAAGAGATAAACTATGTCTGGATTGCTTCTTTTCAAGTGGTCATCCATCGCATCATATTATTTATGATACTAAAATATTTTGTTTAAGATTTTTAAAAGGGTTGGGTTGTTCGTTTTTGTTAAAATTGGTTAATTGAGCTTAATTGTTTTTAACTTTATTATTAGTAATTCTTGTGGTTGGGCTAATTTGTTGGGATTTTTATTTTGTTTTAAATTTTAGATCTAAAATTTTTTTTTAATAGCTTTTAAAAGGAGAAAAATGTTAGAGTTACAAATTTTTTAAAAATTTTTTATTGTAATGAGCAGTTATTAGTAAGTAAAAACGTGACTTTAGTGGTGGACCCAAATGTAAAAGTACAGTTGGATGTGATATTGGTACTACCCAATGTGATGATAAAACTATTAAAGGTGAGGGAAAAAAAAGGTATCACTAAATGTGACAAAAGTACAGTCAAAAGCGATGTTAGTACTACCTAATATAATAATGGAACTGTCCAATGTGAGAAAAAAAAATAGGATACACTAAATGTGACAAAAGTACGGTCAGAAGTGTTGTTAGTATTACTCAATGTAATAATGGAATTGTCAAATATGAGAAAAAAAGAATACTAGTGAATGTGACTAAAGTATAGTCAGATGCAGGGGTGTCAATTCGGGTTAGCGTGTCGGGTTCGTGTCGTGTCGAGGTAGGGGTATTAGACTAAATGGCTCAACCCTAACCCGACCCATTTAATAATCGTGTCAGGATCCTTCAACCCTAACCCGACCTGTTAATAAGGCGGGTTGACCTGACCCAACCCATTTGACACGTTTAATAAACGAATCGTGTTGGGTTGACACGAATGTAACACAACCCATTTCAACCTATATAATATTAAATATAACATCCATCTATAAATTATTATTTTTTACATCCCAAAAACCAGTGCATACACTTTATGTCTTCGACCCACATTCAAAATAATATAGTTCAATAAAAATATAACATTCATCTAGAAATAAGTTCTTTACACTCCAAAAGAAGTGCAACACTTCAACCCAAATTCAAAATAACATAGTTTAACAAAAATAAAATAACATAGTTCAACAAAAATATAATATCCTTGGAATTCGCCAAATGCTAAGTATCAATATTGAAAGAATTTAAGCAAATAGTAGACTAATCCTGACTATGACCACGATTATTATCCATAGATTCTTTGTTGATGTCCAAGTTCATAACATCTTCCACAAGTTCATCCAATTTCATTTGTACAAGTTCTATGCCAAAAAAAAAAAAAAAAAGTATTAGTAGTTACAAAATATGATCATGCCTCAACAGTTTGACAAGAACTAAATAATAATAATATAAGAGTAATAATAACTAATGAAACAAATAAGATTACCTTTCTCATTTGTAATTACTTACTTTTCTTTTTAAATTTAAAATATATGTTGGATATAAAAGGTATTTGAAAAATCTAAAATAAAATAATTATTTATTTGTTATACGAGTTAAACGGGTTGTGTTAAGTGGGTCATTTTGGGTTTGACACAAATAAATTGGTGTGTCAAACGTGTCTATTGCGGGTTACGCGGGTTGACCCGCTTATGACACGTTTCTTATCGTGTCGCTTTCGGGTCAACCCATTTATGACCCAAACCCATTAAGGCCCAACCCTAACCCAAAAAAAACCGTGTTGGGTTCGTGTCGTGTTCGTGGGTTGGGTCGAACATTGACATCCCTAGTCAGATGTGATATTGGTACTGCCTAATGTGACAATAAAACCATCAAATGTGAGAAAAATAAAGGAACTACCAAATGTGACAAAAGTAAAGTCACAAGTGATGTTAGTGCTGCACAATATAAGGATAAAACTGTCAAATATGAGAAAAAAATAAGAGAACTACTAAATGTGACAAAAGTACTATCAAATATGATGTTAGTACAGCCGAATGTGACAATGAAACCATTAAATGATAGGACAAAAAAAGGGAACCATCAAATGATAGGAAAAAAAAGGGGAACCACCAAAACGGACAAAAAAATAGTAACATGTGATGTTGGAACTGCACAATGTGAGGATGGAACCGTTAAACGTGAGAAAAAACAAAGTGAAATATTAAATGTGACAAAAGTACCATCAAATGTGATGTTGATATTGCTGAATATGATAATGGAACCATAAAATGTAAGGAAAAAAAAACAAACTACAAAATGTGACAAAAGTACTGTCAAATGTGATATTGGAATTGCACAATATAAGGTTGGAACCATCAAATGTGAGAAAAAAAATAAGGTAACTACCGAATGTAACAAAATAACTATTACATATAATGTTGGAACTACACAATGTGAGGATGAAACTATCAAATGTGAGAAAAAAAAAATAAGGAAACTACCTAATGTGACAAAAGAACTGTCACATGTGATGTTAGAATTACACAATGTGAAAATAGAACTGTCAAATTTGAGAAAAAATAAAGGAACTATCAAATATGACAAAAGAGTTGTTATATGTGATGTTGGAACTACACAATGTGAGTATAGAATCGTTAAGTGTGAGAAAAAGTAAGGGAACTACCTAATGTGACAAAAGAACTGTCACGTGTGATGTTGGAACTGCACAATGTGAGGATGAAATCATCAAATATAAGAAAAAAAAGTAAAGGAACCACTAAATGTGAGAAAAGAACTGTCACATATGATGTTGGAACTGCACAATGTGAGGATGGAATCATCAAATGTGAGAAAAAAGTAAAGGAACTACCAAATGTGAGAAAAGAACTATCACATGTAACAAACAAATTGTCACATGTGACAAAAGAACTGTCGCACGTGACAAAAATAGAACAGATGCGATGTTAATATTGTTTAATATAACAATTGAACCATCAAATTTGAGAAAAAAAATAATAAAGGAACCGCTATATGTGACAAAAGAACTGTCAAATGTGATGTTAGAACTACACAATGTGAAGTTGGAACCATCAAATGTGAGAAAAAAAAATGAGGAAACCACCAAAATATGACAAAAAAACTGTCATATTTAATATTGGAACTGCACAATGTGAGAATGAAACTATCAAATGTGAGAAAAAAAAGTAAAGGAACCACCAAATGTGAGAAAATAACTGTCACATGTGATGTTGGAATTGCACAATGTGAGAATGAAACTATCAAATGTGAGAAAAAAGTAAGGAAACCACCAAATGTGAGAAAAGAACTGTCGCATGTGATGTTGGAACTGCAAAATGTGAAGATTGAATCGTCAAGTGTGAGAAAAACTGTCACATGTGATGTTAGAACTGCACAATGTGAGGATGAAATTGTCAAATGCGGGGAAAAAAAAAGAGTAAGGGAACCACCAAATACAACAAAAGAACTGTTACCTATGATATTAGAACTGCACAATATGATGATGAAACTGTCAAATGTGAGGAAAAAAGTAAGGGAATCACCAAATGTAAAAAAGAACTATCATATATAATGTTGGAACTATATAATGTGAGGATGGAACCGTCAAATGTGAGAAAAAAAGTAAGGGAATCACCAAATGTGAGAAAAAATCTATCATATGTGATGTTGGAATTGCATAATATGAGGATAGAACCGTCAAATATAAGAAAAAAGTAAGGGAACCACCAAATGTGAGAAAAGAACTGTCATATATGATGTTGAGACAGCACAATGTGAGGATGGAACCGTCAAGTGTGAGAAAAAAGTAAGGAAACCACCTAATGTGATAAAATAACTATCACACGTGATATTGGAACCGTACAGTGTGAGGATGAAATCGTCAAATGTGAGAAAAAAAAGTAAGGGAATCGCATAATGTGCGAAAAGAACTATCACATGTGATATTGGAGATTAGACAATGTGAGGATGAAACTATCAAATATGAGAAAAAAGTAAGGAAACCACTAAATGTGAGAAAAGAATTGTCATATATGATGTTAAAACTACACAATGTGAGGATGAAACTGTCAAATATGAGAAAAAAGTAATCTGGTATAGCAGGTTACCTACTAGTGGGTACTGTACCCCTTTTTTTTTTGGGTACCGTAGAATTACCCCATAAAAAAATACTTTAGATTTAAATTCACTCAGTCCGATACTTGTACTGGATAAATTTTTATTAATGTAGATTATGTCTATATATATATATATATATTTTTTTTTTTTTCTTTTTCTTTTCATTTTAAGGAAATGTCTTTGCCTATTTAGGACCATCTGTTTATGGAAATAATTAACTTATTATTATGACATTTATGCTACACATTTAGCATATTGTCAAGAACCCAGAAAATAAGACAAAGGCATCCTCTTGGCATAATTATTAATTAAATCATTATAATTTAGGCAGATACTAATTGCACAAATAAAAAAGCCAGTACTCAAGCCATTGGTTTAAATGGAAGTTTACATTACTAGAGTGGAAGCACTTATGAAAAACACCCTTAGGAATATTGTATCTAAGATCATTGTAATAGCAGAAAATTTCTTAATAATCGCAGCCAAAAAAAAAAAAAAAAAAAAAACTAAATAAAAGTTGAGCATAAAGTGATAACGTCTAGAGGGTCCAATTTGGTAATGGTATAGTCATGAGTCATGACCTACAAGCTACAAAATGAGAATGCTCCAATTAATAAAAATTGAACATAAGGTGATAACTGATAATGTCTAGTCCCGCCGCCCGCAGGAGTCCGTTGGTGGGCATCCTTAGTGGGGTTAAAATCCCACATAGGCTGAACTCCGGGGTTTGCCTGGCGCCCTGCCTGGGAGTGTAATATAACCATAAATCCTCCCATTTTATGTTTACCAAAAAAAAAAAAAAAAAACTGATAACGTCTAGAGGGTCAAATTTGGTATTGTATTTCATGCATACAATGGCATAGCCAACTTCATCTTTCCTATTTTTAATAAGTAGCACTGATTTTTGTTTTTTGTTTTTTTTTTTCTTTTTCTTATATACCTAATGTTATTTCTATTTCTTAATCTTTGAAACCCTTATTACTAAAATTTTAAAGATATTACAAATTGCACTAAATTTTTTAGAGTAATAAAGTGTATTGCAAAACAATGATAAATGGATAACAAAAATGTGATTGGTGCAACTTAAACAATATAATACATGAATTTTTAGATTGCTCTTTCCTAACATGGACTAGCTTTTTCTAAATACGTATACCTACATTTGTAATATTTTGATAATTTACTAGGGGGAGTGAACTTATGGGGAAGATAGAGTTTTCCAAAATAATAAGTAGGAAAAGTTTAATTAGGATGTGTTTGGATACCACTTATTTTATTGAAACTGAGAAATTATTGCTGAAAGTACTGTAGATAAAGGTAAAAGTTAGTTGAAACAGTACAGTAGGGCCCATGAATAGTGTCAAAAAGTGCAGTGAAACCCATAAATAATAGCAAAAATAAGCTGAATAGTGAAATAATTTTCATTTATAATCAAAATCCAAACGCACGCTTAGCCTCCGTTTTGGGAAGCGCGTTTTGCGCATTTCCCAGCGGAAGCTTTTTTTTGTGGGTTCTGTGCACTGTTTACGGGACCCACAAGTCCCTTCATTTAGCAACTTTTTCTTTAAAACCGGGTCTCACGGAATTATTCACACATTTTAAAATTATTTTACTACAATGTTTTTAATTTTCAACAATAAGCAGTATCCATATAGACCCTTAGTAGCTTTATCTCTCAAAATTTTTTGTGGAAGAAAATAATTGCAGCTCTTTTTAAGTCATTGATATGCCAGATACCTTTAATCATGAAAACAAATGACACCATTAGAAGTCTTTAATCTTGTTAACATCTCACCAAGTCTTTGGTCATTTTTCAAAACTTCCAAAGTCTTTTGGTTATTGTTTGAAAATTTCAAAAACTCGGAAAGTTATAATCTTAAAATTTTGGACTATATAATAATTGTTTGATGTAGACTGCATAATTGCAGACTAAGTGCATGGCAATTATCAAATGTGTAGCAATCATGATATCTGAGTCAGTTTTACATCATCCATTACTTTTTCTCAAATAAAATAAAAATAGAAATGGACTGTAATTACATATCTAGTTTTCTACCCATCCACATCCCATGTAATGATCAAGAAAATATATTTTTATATAAACATATTTATTTAAGTTTAAACTCCAAATTATATCCTCCAACTTTAACTTATTTTCAAATTAGTCATTTAAGTTTCACTTAGACATATTCCTTGCCTAAGTGCATTTCTGTTCTGCTTTAGTGTTTTGCCTTCAGGATTGAGCTGTCTTCAACAGGGTTCTCCTTGCAATCAAGGCATTGGAAGATGTAAGTACAATTTAAAAAATCGCACTTGATTGTAATATTGGAAAGTATTAGTAGGTATTGAGGTCAAACTTCGATAAGATTATACTCTAGGATTGGTGCCTCTAAGCAGAATACGAATTGATGAAACTTCAAATGTTTACAAAATATTGATGTACTTTAAAAAGAAAAATTGCAAGGTCAGTGAACCTCTGCCAAGGACCCTATATTGGTGATCATTAAAAGAGTATTTAAAAAGCTCAAGTTTGAATATGTAAATCTTTTGTACTTAGCACTAAGTCGCACATTCAACTTGCAGATAATTAAACTATTTTTGAGCTTACATTCTATATATATATATATATATATATATATATATATATTTTAAGACTACTAGTCAGAATTCTAAATTCAAGCATGCCCACTATTGAAATGCATAGCATGCTTATGAATGCTAAATTTAATTACCTTTTCCGAGCTTACACATCAATGATTGTTTTTTTTTTTTTTTTAATATATTGTTTACAGAGTTTGCAATTAAGTGTGGTGGGCCTCTGATTACCTCTTCTAATGGGATTTTGTATGAGAGGGATAATGAGACACTTGGTCCAGCCACAAATTATGTGGTTGACACAGAAAGGTGGGCATTTAGTAATGTTGGATATTTTAGTGGGTCCAATAATGCTCAGTATACAAGTTCTTCGTTATCACAATTCACAAATACTTTAGACTCAAAGCTATTCCAAACAGCTCAACTCTCTGCTTCATCATTACGATACTATGGCCTAGGGCTTGAGAATGGAAACTACATTGTGAGCCTCCAATTTGCAGAAATGCGTTTGTAAACTCTAACACATGGCAAGGTCTTGGGAGGCATGTCTTTGATATTTATATCCAGGTCTGCATCATATTATCGAATTGTTTTAGAACTTCAGTATTTTCATTTAAAATGAAGTTTGCATTGCCTATAAAGTTTATTCACCCTAGTATGTAAGTGTAAGTTTCTTTGCTAACCGTTAATTGTGTACTTTAATAATTTCGCACCATGATCGTGACTAGGGATTATGATGCCAATCTAAGTGTATATTTCTTTATAGAAAAAGAGTATAAGAACAAATATATTGACTGTCTTATTCATCAATATAGATTTTTGTTGAATATGATGCATATTTACAATTGAAATTATCTAATCAATTCTAAATTTGCCACTAGCAGTTCTCTATTTTGGCCAAGGGAGTCAATTTCGTACCGGAGATTGTACCAGTTTAACAAGTGGACTGAAATGTTTCGGTACCTATCAATATCAGTGTACCGTTTCAGAATTACCGTTATTTTATAAAGAGTTCAAATTTAGTAATGATGAAGTGTAAAACTCATGTTAGTAAAAGTCAAAGTGCACATAATTTATTAAAAGTATTTATAAATTATAAAACATCTCATTTAAATATCTTTAAAAAAAAAAAAAAAACTCATTTAAATATCTTGGATCCTTTGAGAGTTTTAACCTCAAAGGATGCTATCTTTTAAAATTCATTATACATTGATATTATTTTTAATTATTATTGTTAATAATACAAAGTTTTTTTTAGATGACACATGGTAGTAGGTTTTCTTATTTATTATTATTGTAATAATAAATTGATTAGATATTGTTAGAGCAACCACATCAGCTCATCTATAATCTTCTAAAATAGAAAAAAGTACCAATTTTACACATTCTAACCCAAAAAACACCCACATTAGTCTTTGTAAAGATGTGCAAATATACACCATGGCTGTGTAAATGAATAGTAACTGTGCATATATGCACGGTTACTATTCACCGTGTAAATGATTTTTTAATTCTTTTTTTCTCTCTCCTCTGTCAAACTACAACAAACTAGTGCGGTAGAATAAGAAGGAAGAAGAAAATAACCACTCAACCACCAAACCCAGGGCCACCACCAAACACCGCAACCTAGCACAAAAAAAATCCCAAAATCAACAGAAAATTAACCAAAATCAACAGAAAAGCAATTAGAAAATCCAACTCAAAATCAACACAAACCCACTAAAAAACCCAACTCAAAATCAATCAAAACTCATTGGGAAATCCAACCCAAAAACAGTCCAAACCCATCAGAAAACCCAGCCCAAACCATACTCAATGGAAAACTCACATGAAATGCCTAACAGAGCCGGATCTGCTCTTGTCAGGTCTTCCATTGCTGTCTTCGATTGGGGGCGGGAGGCAAAGGGTCGGTGGTGGAGGAGAGAGGGAGGGGCGAAGGAGAGAGGGAGGGCATAAGCGAAAGGGAGGCCGAATCGGCTGATGGCTGAGGTGGCGACGGTGGTGAGTTGGGAGTGAGCTGGATCGGTGAGCTGGGAGTGGGTGAGGGAAAGAGAGAAATAGGTGAGTGAGCTGAAAAATGAAAATAGATTATGAGGGAAAGAGAGAATGGGTGACGGAAAGAGAGAAACGAGTATTAATAAATAATAATAAAAAATAAATAATATTATTTAATTAGAATAGATTTATAAAATAGATTAACTGATGTGGGTGTTTTGGAAATGTGGTAGTGTAAAATAGAAAAAGTAGGTTTTTAGTGTAAAATAGACAAAAAATTTTAAGCGAATTGATGTGGTTGCTCTTATATTTGGGGTACTGTAGTTGAAGTTAAAAATAAAATACATAAATTAAAAATAAATAAAATACTTAGGGTCCATTTGATAGAGGAGTTTGAGTAATAATGTTTGTAATTTTTTAAAATACATATAAGTAAAAAAAAGTATGTAAAAAAATTAATAATATTATTTAAAAATTAAAAATGGTGTTTGAAATGGCCTACCAAACGGGCGTTAATAAAAGGAAGTTAAGTTTGAAATCATCTTCATCTTTAATAATAATGGTGCTGAAGTTGGAACTTGGAATTTATTGGAAGTAAAAGTTGGGTAAAGCTGGTCAATCACATAAACAAAAGGGACAAAACAAAAGAAACCGAAGATGAAGATGAAGCCAAACCAAAACAAAACAATGAAGCCAAACCAAAACAAAACAAACGCCAGGAAAGAGGTTCTGGGTTATTTAACGAAGAAGATGAAGAAGTGGGAGGAGGAGATCAGCGAAATGGGACTCCGGCAACGTGGCGGTGATTTTCTGGCGGCGGCAGTAGCATAGTGAGAGACCGTAAGTTAATATGTTACTGAAAGAGGGGAGAGAGATATTGGATCTGAAAATTTTTCTTTCTTTTTGATCTGAAAGTCATGTTCCGGTCCGGTATGATTTTTCCGGCCGAAATGTGATATTTCGTCTGGTATAGCCGAAACAAGTGAACAACCCGGTATAACCGGTATTTGAACCGGAACGAAACACAAGTGTTTCGGTACCGTTTTAAGCTCCGGTAAGGAAAATACCGGCCGGTACGGTACGGTATCGACTCCATTGATTTTGGCCCCTCCTCATGTTTTCTTTAACTATCTATTTTGCTCTTATTTTTCTCAGAATTTTTGTCAAGTACGGTACAACCATTACCTCCGTGATTTCTTCACTTTTTTTGCAATTTATATCCAAAACTCAAAATAGTTTTGATATCTAAAATATGTCTATAATCATGATAAGGATTTTGAATGAAACCTTTGATGTATTCCCTCTCCAATTTTCCTATAAAATGACCTCTTTCCTCTTATCCTCATTCCTTTTTTTTGGGGGGGGCTAATTTTTGAATTTGTTTACTCTAGGGGAATCTTGTTTTAAAGGATTTTGACATACGAAAGGAAGCTGGTGGTGCCTCTTTTGTAGCTGTTCAGAAGGAACATAATAATGTTCAGGTATCAGAAAACTACCTTGAAATCCATCTCTTCTGGGCTGGAAAGGGGACTTGCTGTGTACCTGCTCAAGGTACTTATGGGCCTTCTATTTCAGCCATCAGTGCTACCCCAGGTAAAAAAGTGCAGAAACTATAGATGCAATTTAGAAAGATTAGGTATTGGTTTCCTCACAATTTAGTAACATATTCTTGACTATCTTACTTTGGTATAGAATTTACACCCACTGTTAGTAACAGTCCTCCAAGCAGCAACAAGAATAGAATTTACACCCACTGTTATTATTGACCATCTTTCTGGCTGTTTTCATTGTTTTCTATATTGTTCGAAGAAGAAAACCGCCAACCAATGTTGAGGAAGGTAGGCCAAAAATCATGTTGCACATGCATGACGATAGTTATCAAACTTTATTCAGTTTTCTCTACATGTTAGAAAGATGGAACTCTTTCCTTATGTGATGCTATGGTACTTGCTATTAGTGAGGTGGCCTCCGCATACTCCATAATAGGTTGAGTATAAAATGCAGTGTATCATTTCTTGTATACATCAGCATTTTTACTAAAACCTCTTTCTATACATGTCCTGGAATAATACGCATGCACACACAAACAGACATATATGGCCAAAAAGGAGTAGGGAGAAACATAATTTATGTGGCCAATGAAGCCCCAGGCTATAGACAAAGGCTATAGACAAATTCCCATTTATTAAGCTTCCTACCCAATCTCCTGCTTCAGTGCAACAACATTCTGGACTAAAACACATTGATCGTTGATACTTAAGAAAAGGATAGTTCCTCATTTAGTTTGCAAAAACGTTGCTGAGTTTTCTGCTTTAAACCACTCAAGCAAATCGATTACTAGTTATTGGATTCAGTGTTACAACCTGTGTTTATGTTGACATTGCAGAGCTCCTTGGAATAGATGCTAAAACATTCACTTTCAGCTATGCTGAGCTAAAGACAACTACAGAAGATTTTAATCCTGATAATAAGCTTGGAGAGGGAGGATTTGGACCAGTTTATAAGGTAACTCCTTATTCTAATCAAGAACTTTAGTGGCTGAAACCAAGCCATTGCCTTAAAGTTGACTGTCTGATATAAGTTTAGAGCTTCTATGCATCTATTGATATTTCCAAGAAATAGCTATTGACAAATCACAGAGTTAAACATCACCCTTTTTCTTTTGCTTTATATTATCCTTTTATTTTCTTTTTCCATTTGTTGTGAAATTACTTGGTTGTCTTTACCATGATATCTTGTTCCTATGATTGGCGAGAAGCTGCAGTTGCAATTGCTGTAGAATTAAATTGATCCAAAAATAAATGAAGATTCATAATCCCATATCCATATGCCCCTTTCTATTTCTTTTACTAGTTCTAATTCACATTCATCTTCTTTTTCTGTTATCTTTCTACTTTACTTAGAAGTTGAAAGTTTTTTTTTCACCAATAATCAAGTGAATTTTATTAAGCAACAAGCTGAAACCAGCCACAACAGTTAAGGGCTACAACAGAGCAAACAGCTCCCAACTACAACTAGACAACAATATCTAAACTACGCAACCATGATTGACTACCAAATACACAGATCAGGGACAAAATCCCAGAAACTAACAAACCAAATGACAAAATAATGCAAAACTAAAAAACCACATTTCCACTTAGCAAATTAGCAAGGAGAACTTTCAATTAACCAACCCCTTCTATCCCTATTTCCTTAATGCCATTTACTTACCCGAGTCCAAAAGGGCGCACTTTGGTAAGTCCAAAATAATGCCGTATTTCCTTTTTTTATATTATTAGGTGTCAAATTTGTGTTATTAAGCTTTGTAAAACACAGTTGTATAGGCACATGTATTTGGTAAACGATTTTGGAAAAAATAGATGGAGGAGGTGAATTGAAACTTTTTAAGTTTAGGCTTCAATTGCAATCAACCCAAACTATATAGTTTAAAACGTAATTTGCCCCAAAAAAAAAAAAAATTTTATTGGACACATTCTATGTAGTCTCACTCTAAACAAACTATGATAAAATCCTGCATTGTTGATTATGGAAAATTAATATCCTCATGGATGGTTTAAAGTTTGAGTAGTTGTTTAAGATTGTTAAAAATGGACTAGTCAAGAAAAAATCATCTTTGGCTGATGTTTGTTAGATTTGATAATCATGGGAACCAATAGATGGGTAATTACATTTTGTGGAGGGTATAGTAGTTTGAGTAATCATAGTTGGTACGAATAAAGCATCTCCAAAATCTTTTAGTATTAGGAGATTCTGACCAAATAATTGAAGTCCAAACAAGATTATATTTACTTGGAGAATAAAAGTTTTTTATTTTTATTTTTTTTATTCCTTCTTTTCTAGACATTAGTAAGGTTCGTTACCTGATCTATGAAATGGGATCCATAAGATTACGTTTTTGGTAGTTTATAGCTTGCCAGATGTATTGCTTGTATCATTGGAAGGAAAAACACTCCAGAAAGCAAGTTTTTTATTTTAGAAATCGAAGTTTTGGGCCATATGAAGGCAATCTAGTGCTTTGTAGAAAATTTATATTGGGCAACCTGTCATTCCTGCCTGATACTTTTCCTTGAATGGTATGAGGCATAAAATTGAAAATGATTAAAATGGACATGCAAGTTCATAGTGATGGTGACCATTAAGCAACTACAATTTTTTGAAATTTATCCTTATAAATTTTATGTATAATTGGGTATTGTGTGGTTTTGTTTTACATTGTTTGACTTTACTTAAGACATCAATCAGATAAGAAGTCTAAATTACATCTCTATTAAGCCATCCATCCTAATTATCCAAACTCTTCTTTTCTATTTACTATAATAGATTAAAATTAAACGTAGATGGGTGATATTTTTTAAACAGATTCTTTACTATTTTGTTTGGTATTTTGTATCGAATAGGGAACACTTAATGATGGGAGAGTAATTGCTGTGAAGCAACTGTCTGTAACATCACACCAAGGAAAGAACCAATTCCTAACTGAGATTGCTACTATATCTGCTGTGCAACACCGTAACCTTGTGAAGTTGTATGGATGTTGCATTGAGGGAGATAAACGACTCCTTGTGTACGAGTATTTAGAGAATAAAAGTCTTGATCAAGCATTATTTGGTATGTGAACGCATCTTTGCTGTTGCTAATTGTGTGTGTAAGTATTTATTTATACTATGTAGATTTAATTTATATGCTTGCATGAGACAGGAAAAAGAACCTTGAATCTCGATTGGTCAACACGCTTCAATATATGCTTGGGTGTGGCAAGAGGTTTAGTTTATCTTCATGAGGAGTCACGGCTTCGGATTGTGCACAGAGATGTGAAGGCTAGTAATATCCTGCTTGACTCTGATCTCATCCCCAAAATATCAGACTTTGGCTTGGCCAAGCTTTATGATGATAAAAAGACCCACATAAGCACACGCGTTGCAGGGACTATGTAAGATACTAGAGGCTTAGCTTGTCACCTTGTCTTTGTGAATTACATAATCCTTTTTTATTTATTTATTGATTTAGTTAGATTAGCACTAATTTGTGTATGTGATTTTTACTGATGCAGTGGGTATCTTGCACCGGAGTACGCCATGCGTGGGCACCTTACAGAGAAGGCTGATGTGTTTGCCTTTGGTGTTGTGGCTTTAGAGCTTGTTAGTGGCAGGCCAAATTCTGACTCAAGCTTGGAAGAAGAAAAGATATATATTCTTGAATGGGTATGAACAATATTTTTGTGCACCATGACAGTCATCTTTCTTTAATTGGATGGATTTTTTCATTCAAAAAGTTTCAGTAGCATTTATTTTTGTCTGGATATGTGTTTTGGGTTCATGACAGTCACGATCCATCCACAAATATATATATATTTTTTTTGGTTCTGCCAAAAGTTGAAGTACCAGCAAAACTTGGATCATAACTTACCAATAAATAAAGAGGAAAGTTAGGACGTCTAAAGGAAGCAAAATAATTTTATTTGCTTATTTAGAGTATTTGCAAAATGAGTCCACCTTGCAGCATAATGGGAAATCAAATGAGTCTCCATACCTAAATCTATGCGAGTAAGAGTCTACTTTTTGTGTGACCAAATACTATGTAATGGTCTCGTTCCAAGTTATTTGATGAAATTCATGATAACACACATGTTCTTGATTATTCATAATTTGTGATGTTCTTGATGTTGAAGTTTACACACTCTTATATAGAAATATATTTCAATCTTGACCTGTCAGTGTCACTCATCCATATGTCACAGAACATTCAAAATGAGTATTTAAAATGGAGTGACTGTTAGATTCACAAGATGAACATGTGGGTGACTTTAGGGAAAACAAGTAGATTTTATATAGATCCCCAATAAACTAAAACATGGTTGTCTTGTTCATTCAAACAATTTGAATACTCACTAACAATACCTTTATACTATATTATGAACACTTGGACAGCTAGACTCATTGAAACAATTGGATTCTCACTTCCACTACTTCTATACTATATTCTGAACCACTAGAAAGTTATCTCATCGAATATTCTGAACCACTAGAAAGTTATCTCATTGAAACAAATGGATCACTCACTGCCACCACTTGTACACAATATTGTAAAGCTGCTCTGATAAAATATATATCTTTCTCAGGCTTGGCAGTTGCATGAAAACAACCGTGAAGTTGATCTTGTGGACTCTAAATTATCAGAATTCAATGAGGAAGAAGTAAAACGACTAATAGGAGTATCTCTTTTGTGCACTCAAGCATCCCCAACGTTACGACCATCAATGTCGCGTGTGGTGGCAATGCTCTCTGGAGATATTGAAGTGAGCACTGTAACTTCAAGGCCAGGATATTTGACAAATTGGAAATTTGATGATATAACCAACGTAATCGGTAAGGGTGCAACTGATATTAGCTATTTCAACTCATCAACAGCTAGTACAAGCATTGTGGGTGATGTAGGGAATTCACCAGCAAATGCTTCTAAACCTATGATTGGTGACGCTATCAAACAGGGTCGATGAGAATTCGTCATTATTTTCCTTCAAAATTTTTCTTGTGTAAACTAAAAAGCGTTTTGTACATTCTTCAAATCTTAATCATATGTATTTATATAATCATGGATGTAACTGTTTAGCATGGATTTTGCAATCTTCCTTTTGTGATTTTGACACCTTAATTCCTTACATTTTTTGGTAGAGGTGTAGTTTGTGTCATGTAGTGAGAGAAACACTATCAAATGTAAGGCGCTATTTAAGAAGCTACACAAATGTTTCATATGGAGATTTACCTTATTTATTTATTTAAAATTTCACTACTTTAGGTTTTTAATTGAAAAAGAATTAACTCTTTCACTTATCTGCTTACAATTCACCATGGTGAAATACTGTGAGTATGACCAATGCATCGAACCCTGATATCTAAGCTGCGTTGGCTTGTGAGACATAACTGACTAAGTTTGATAATCACAGAGTCAATTCAATTGAGACATATAAGGAAAAACAAGATTTAATCTCCAAAGAATCTCATCTATATTCAAGTTGCCCCAAAGAAAAATACTACTTGATTGGCAAGCAATGGAATGGTTGTGTTGTGTATCAACTCTTGGTGTCATTTGTGCCAAGGCAAAGGTTCCTTAAACAAAGATTGCATGACAAGATTGTTGGGTCCTTTTTTTGGATTGCCACCTGCTCGTGCTTGATCGGTTCTCTCTGTGGACTTTGAATTAGTTTGGGGAGTTGAATCCACCACCCTTGTCTGCACAATTGGCAAAGAAGGCTAGTGGAGTGCCTCAATACACTTAACAAGCCTCCAACAAAGGGAAAACACTGCAACAAATGCCAAAATTGAAATGAATGGAATTGTTAGCATTAGGATGGGGATGATCATGATCCATGTAATGGAGGAGAAGTAATAATTTTATGTTTAGACTGTTTTTGATAAGCTATGTTTAGACTGTTTAGTACCTTTAAGAATGCACAAAAAATATACTAAGCTATCTACTTAACTAATCATGATGTGTATGAAGGTGTAAGGATTTTTGTGTGAATAAGGGTGAGTTTTACTGCAATTTTGATATTCTATATTTCTCTAATTCAGTTTAGGACTCATGCCCTTCATTTCAGGTTATTTTAAATATATTTTTTGGCGCTCTCAAAAGTCCTGCTCAATGTAGGGAAGGCTTGCTAAACTCATTGGTTTACCCCACACTTATTTCTCACACTATAAAAGGGACAAGCTGACTTTGAGGATTTAGGACAATCATCATTTAATGCTTGATTGAATTTGAATCCTTTTATTGGGTTTGAGAAATAAGTGTGGGGTAAACCGGAGTCAGAAATTTTTCTAGGGGGCAAACTAAACATTAAAAATAAATAAAAAATTGATGACTAAAAAAAGTGGAAGTCCTAATTTCATAATTAGCATACTCTATTTTTAGGTATCTCACATATAGAAAATAAAACAGTTTGGTCAAAAGTTATGACACCACTTTTGCATGTATTTAAAATATTTAAAAAAAAAAAAATTATACCCCACCTTCTTTCATATTACTAAAATAATTTATAACTAAACCAAACAATTAAAGTGAATTTGTATTTATATCAATGCTTCAATAAATAAGTACACATAATAATATATCATAAACAACCATAACAAAATTTTTATTAAATTTAATAATAATAACTTAATTCGATTACTTAAAACACTATCAAAATTAAAATAATATAACAATTGAGAAAAATATAAACCACAAAACACACATGATATACAAATTAAACACAAAAGTTATCCACGGCTGTCAAAACAGTAGATAGTACTATCATTTATCAAAACTATAATATTATAATAGATGAAAGTTGTAAACAATTACAAAACCAATAAAAAGTTGTAGGAGATCCAAAAGGCAAAAGTATAAACTAGAGTATTTCTTTTAGAGCAAGGGAAATTATTATTTATCATCCTAAATTATGTTTAGATTACACTTTACATCTTAAACTTTTTTAATGTACATTTTGCACTCTAAACTATAACCATTAATATTACTTTTTACGGTTTACACCCTAAGGATAAATTCGCTGCTATGTTAGACGGAAAGTACAATCACATGCCTCCTATGTGACTTTTGCTTAAGTGGCACTAAGCCAAAAGACCTAAATACCCCTCTTCCAACTCTAGCAGCAAACACCTCTCTCTCTCTCTCTCTCTCTCTCTCTCTCTCTCTCTTTCAGTTTTTCTTTCTGTTGGGATGGAGCCAGCCACCGAGAGTAGAGGGAAGAGGGAGATCAGTTGGGATGGAGCCATTGTGAAAGTCTTTGAGAGTCATCCTGTTTCTACATCCTTTCTTCTTCAACATTTTCCTCTCGTTTTCTTGGGGACTAACATGCATAAACAAAGAGAAAGAGATACACCTGCTGTTTAGCCAAAAAATAAAAAGAGAGAGAAAAAGATACACCTGCACAGTGAGTAAGGTTGGAACTTAAAAGCCTAAATTGGAGTCCGGCTTCCACTCAGGCGGCGAATGGGGGTGGGTAACCAGCGAGTTGTGGAGGCAAACGAATAATTGCAGGTTAAAAACGGCAGCAGTGGCGGAAGGGATATTGTTTTTACTAAATAGATTTGGGTTTTTTTTTATTAAGTCTCTTTGGATAAGCTGCAAAAAAAAAAATATTGTATTTTTAGAAATTAGCCCTTTTTTTTAACGTACGTTTGACAACACAATTTTTAAAACCACATACAAGCATGGGGTAAAAAAAAATTTTTAAAAAAAAGAAAAAAGAAAAGAAAGCATCTTGTCTATTGACCATTTGTGAAAAATTATTGTTTTTAGGGTAAATTATCAAAAAGGACCTAATTCTAATATCAAGGACTCAAGGTACACTCAGAGCATTAATTTTAGACAAGTTATAGTGAGTTTTTTAAATGTGAGAAATATTATATCTTTAATATTTTCACAATATTATCATAACAAATTTTAAGTGACGAGTTATTATTGATAAAAAAAAAAAAATAATATCAATAGTAAGTTTAAATTAGAATCAATAACAATTTACTAACTATGATTTATTGTGATAATATTATGAACGTAGCACTTCTCAATATAATATAATAAGTAATATTATAATTTCCCAAAAAATTTCCTAGTCAGACTGCCATTCTAAACAACCTTTTTTATTTTTTATTTTTTTTAAGTTGAAATCAAAACCACAAGGAACTTAATGAAAAATTATTAAGAGAAAAAGAAAGAAATATTATGTCTTTAATATTTTCACAACATTATCATAACAAATTTTAAGTGACGAGTTATTATTGATAAACAAAAAAATTAATATCAATAGTAGGTTCAAATTAGAATCAATAACAATTTACTATCTATGATTTATTGTGATAATATTATGAACGTAGCACTTCTCAATATAATATAATAAGTAATATTATAATTTCCCAAAAAGTTTCCTAGTTAGACTGCCATTCTAAACAATCCTTTTTTTTTTTTTTTTTTTTTAAAAGTTGAAATCAAAACCAAAAAGAACTTAATGAAAAATTATTGAGAGAAAAAGAAAGAAAAACCTTGCCTGCAACAATGGCGTTCTGCAACTGGGGTAATTGAGCTTGCAAATGGTGCAATTGAGGCTTTGCCAATGCATCTTCCTTCTATTTCCAGTTGTGTGCCATTTGGGTAAACCAGGTTTAGAAGCCTTTGCCTTGTGTTTCTTAACTACCATTAGAGCTTTTGCTGTGATAGTGCTCTACAACTTGCATTGAGAATTTGAGAACAACGAGATGTAGCAGGTAGAAGTTATCATTAAGCAACTGATATTTTCGTCATTTAGAAAAGTTATGAGGATATTTTAGGTATTTATACCCTTCAAATCTGCGTTGCGATGGAAAAAGTATTTTACAAATGATATCACATCATTTATACCAAAATTTAATAAAAAAGAAATGTGTGCAAAAATAACTATCCACTAATACATGTTTTTCACTTGTTAATGGGTTAGTTATTTTTTGTAAACATGTCTCACAATTATTGTATTTTGATACCGTTGATATGGTATCATTTGATATCAAATACCATCTCGTTATAATGAGTTTTAAAATTGCACTCTTAAAAAAGCTCAACAATACTTCGTTTCTAAAACGCCAAGTTTTTGCGTTTATAGAAAACGCAATAGCCTATCCAAGCTTTGGGAATTCTGTGTTTTCCGTTTGGATGGAACTTATTTTGCTGAAACTGAAAATTGAAAACTAAAAATACTGTAGCAAAATAATTTTTAAATGTGTGAATAGTACTGTGGGACCCATTTTTAATGAAAATGTTGTTGAAAAGTGAAATTTGTGGGTCCTGTGTACTGTTCACAGAACCCACAAGACTGATAAAGGGGCTGAAAAGTCAACAAACTACCTACTGTTCATGAACAGTAGCCGTTGTCCCCCCTAAATGCGTGCGCAGCAGAGGGAAAAAAGAAAAAGAAAAAGAAAGAAATGCAAACGTGAAACACAACCTCCGAATCCAAAACGCACCTTAGTATAAAAACATGCGTTTGCATGGTGCAACTGCCTATAGCTCTTGTGGGGTCAGGGAACTTATGATCCGACCCACGCTTTATTAAGGCCCGGGGCTCGTGCCGAGGAGGGTATTTGCCGAGGACGAATGGGGAAAGGCCGAAGTGTCGAGTGGAACAGTTGAGGATGACCCTGTCCTCGGCACTTTAGGACTTCAAGGGGAAGAGCAACGTCTCGATGATGGCTGTCCCCAGAAAGCCCCCTGAAGGAGATGCGAGTAGAATGGGACCCACGTGGGGGTACGATGCGAAACTGGTTCAGGGTAAATACGTCCCCTCCGCATTAAATACACCCGCCAGCATCCTGACCATGTTAATGAGAAAAGACGCCTGGACAGGGTGACTTCGATCATCACAACTAACAGAAAGTAAGGAGGGACAGCTGATGGGACGGGTACAAAAGTAGGCACCTGCCTGATCAACAAGTGGAGGGCTAAGATCAACCAAGAAGGGCTATATAATGTGAAGGTTGATGCACCAAAAAAGGGGGCTGGGAAAAATGGCAAAAAACCAGAGCCTCCCAGCCCGCCTCCTAGAGAAAGACTCCTAGAGCGAACACGATTTAATTATGTACGAACACCACGAAAAACCACCGTCTGGTAACCAGGGACTAACCTTTCAAACCCACACTCTACAAATGATATTGTTTGGACCTTTTTACGTGCGAACCCAACATTATTACGGGTCGTTACAAATTGTGTCCTTACAGCTCTAAATGACTGATATTTGAATTTATAAGAGACCTGATTTACAAAGGATTTTTTTTTTTGGGTGGATAATATTGCAGATTTGGGATTTGTTGAAATTTTTTTTGTTGTTTATATAAATTTGGACAGGCTATGGGCAATGACTGGGCTGGATTATTATTATTATTTTTGGTTAAAGTGTCTTTTTGAACTAATTTTGAAATTTGAGGGAGGCCCAATGGATTTAAAGAGGAGTAATTTTGCAAATGAGGAACTAAAATCAATCTTTTTTTTTTTTTTCAAAATCCTGAGGGGGCCATTTAAGTAAAATTAGTGAGAATTTAAGGTAATTTTTAGATTTAATAGCACTATTAGTAGGAATTTCAAAAATTCAAGGGGGGCCATGGCCCCCCTAACCCCCTCTAGCTCCATCATTGGTTTGATACTGATTACGGAGTTGCAGACATAATGTGTAGATATTATGTTATCCGGGTCCCTCTATTATTCGTGCTAGATTGAACATGCAACAATCAAGATTTTGGGTTAGTTTTATGTCATTTGTTTCTCTTTCCTCAAATATTCTATTATTAAAAGAAATTGGTATGCTTACAATGATCGAAAAAATTCAACAAAAAATATTTATTTATAATGATATTATTCAAGATTAAATTTACAATTAAATTCTCTCTCTCTCTCTCTCTATATATATATATATATATACACATATATATATATATATATATTTATATTTTGATTGGTTAAGACTTAAGACATCCTATAATTTTTAACATATCTTTCGTTCAATGAGCGTCAATCATTTTCATCAAGTGTTGTCATTGTTCAAAGGTTTTGAAGACTTGGAAAGTTGTAGTCTTAGAATTATGGACTATATAATTTTTATGATGCATATTGCAGAATTGCAAACTGAACGTGTGGTCATTGAATGTGTTACAATAATGTTATCTAGTTCCCTTTATTAAAACAAGCCAGAATGAATATGTAGAAATCATGTAATCTTGGTCAATTTTATGTCATTTATTTATTTTTCCTCAAAATAAATTAGAGAAAAAGAGAGAGAGAGAGATTGATTTATTAGTTCATATCTCTTTGTGCAATGATCCTTTGCAATAATCAAGAAAAATCAATAAAAAGTTGTTTTTATACGTATTTATTCAAGTTTAAACTACAAAATGCATAACTTTAATATATTTTCAAATTAGACATTTAAATTTCATTTCCCCCCATTTTATTCTTTCAACTGTAATCTAGTATCAATTTAGTCATTCTGTCAATTTTGTCCAATCTCACCATAAGTATTAAAATTTTCACTTTCTAAAATGAAGTTGTTTTAATGAATTCTATGAGGTAGATTGAACAGGAGAGCTAAATTGAAAATGAATGAAAATTAAAGGATTCAAATTAAAACAAAAAAAAAGGTGAAAATAAAAGCCCTAAGTTGAGAACAATGCAAAATTTGAGTATAATGTGTAATTTAGCCTATATTTAATGAGTTTAATCAATATATCAATTAGACAATATATAGAAAAGGATAAACCTAATTCAATTAAAATTTAATTGGAGAAAATCAAACCTAAGTTAATACAAACTATATACAGTATGTTTTGTGTATTGTTGCATTATCTTAAATGAAAAACAGTGAATTATAATTTGTTCAAATTAAAATAATTTTCACACTAGTTAAATCTCCAAAAAGTTGTCAAGCCCTATACTTTCTTAGAAGAGAGAAGAGTATCACTAATCTTCACAGTAATGATGGTGTTGATGGATGTAATAAATCCTAAAACTACCATATCAGTGGTGGCCTTGGTGGGTTCCATTTCCTGTCTTTATACTTCTGCTTTTGGTTTCCTTAATATTAAGTATTATTAATCCCCCAAGTAAAAAAAAAAAAAAAAAAATAGACAATTTAAGTTTTGTTGTTGTTGTTCTACTTAACTCAACTAGAAAATCTTTTATTGTCAAATTATAGATGTAGAATTCGAATCTATTTATATCAAAAACGGATTGATATCTTAGTATGATGATGAGAACAATTACAATAGAGTCAATGACATAAGTTCAAATTCTATTCCATTTAAAAAATAAATAAAAACACTAGGTTGCAATTACATATGGAAAATAGTTAATTTGATGTCGTTAACTAATTTTAAAGTATTACACAGATGAAAAAAAAAAAAAAAAATTCTGACTCTTTCAACCCACTGGGTTTGGCCCGGTTAATGTAGTTCATTTAGTTTCCCATTTTCTGCATCTCTGTTCACGGTCTTTCTTGTTCCCTCTCAATTCTTGCCTCCAAATGGACAAAATTGAGAGAATGTTTTGGGCAAGTTCACGGATGAAGAATAACTTGAAGAACGAGAAGCAGAAGACACAAGCATCAGCTAAAACCCAACTGTATGTAACTGTTTCAGTACTCTAAGAAGCATTCCTCTGCCACTGCAATCCTTGTTTTTCTTAAATTCCTTCGCATATGTAGATGAAATGAACCCATATGGGACACATTGGGATTGAACTTTTTTTTTTCCCCCCTTCTTACTGTACATAGAGATTAAAATAGAGGAAGATTAATAAAGGAAAACAAAGCAAAGATACATTACGAATTGAAATTAAAGCTTCATTTCATAGAGAAATTTTGGCTATCCCAATAGAAGTAAATCAAATACAAACACAGATTATCATAGAAATAATTGATTGTGCTCTTCACATAACCAAGGACAAAGTAACAACTTCCCAAAATATATTCAAAATTATTCCAATTTGGTTAAATGTAGCAATGGAATCGTATAAGGTGCACAATAGAGGACTCAAAATTAGCTTTTGCTTATAAGGGTGTGAGTCAAGATGGAAGTTTCTGCTGGAAATAATTTCTAGAAATACAAAGCATAAATACTATATTCTCTCTCACGTTTTTACACTGTTATATATGATGACCATGCTTCAAATCATAGCTGTCCTCTTCACAAATTATGTCTGTCTGAAGTTTTTTTGTGAGTCCATTTGAAGATGACAACTGAGATAAGCATGCTATTATAACATTTTAGATTACTCCATTAGATGATTTCATCTTAAACAACCATTCTATAAAGACAAACGAACACATTTTTACGAATGACAACACCACATTCTTTTTACCCTTTAAATTCACACATCATGTTGTGATATGGTCATATGGTTTACGACCCAAACACAAGATAGTGTTGCATATCTCACCTGTAGTCAGCAAGGGTACGATCAGATAACAACTCAGCTACAATTGTTCCCTCCTTTCTCTCTTTCCTCCTTAGTCTAACTGTGAAGAAGTATGATGTTGACACTATCATCCCCCCCGATCTAATTGTCAAAAGACAAAAAGGGGTATGAATTAGCCAAGCCTAAATGACAAAATGTATACCACCCAAAGGAGAATATACACACAGTCCTAGTTAGAGCTCCAAGATATTACATACTATACTATTAGTCTAGAAATTATAAATAGACTTGCCAGGAAATACTTGAGCAATGTTTTGGATTTTGCATCACCCTTCTTGTAGTGCCTTTTCAGATCAATGGCACTTCTCAACTGAAATTGTGAACGCAGGAAAGAATTAAGAAAACAATAATAACCTGCCTAAGTTATAGAATCTAAAATCCTAGCAAGCAAATGAACTATCAAAGTCAAATAAAAAGCAAGTGTCCTATTATCTTGATAAACCCATAACCAGTATATTGCAAGCTTCACAATAACTTATCCCCACATAAAGAAGGAAGCTTCCCATTAAGTTCTTATATATGATTATTTAATTGTAATTATTTAGTACACAGGGAGCAATTTATTTTCCTGACACATCATAATAGGTCCCACTAATTAAATTCAGGCTCCATCATTCATGTGAGAGGAGAGAGCATTGTTCAAGGAGTATTGAATAACTTCCCATATTATATATATATATATATATATATATATATATAATGACTTAAATTCCTTTTTCTTTTTTCTTTTATAGGAAAGAAAAAAAAAAGACTTAAAATCTAAATGAGTTCCAGCATAATTCAAAAATAAATGGGAGATTGTTTAAGTTAGACTTGTTCAACTCGAGAAATACTGAGATGAATTAGGTCTAGTCCTATATCTGGAATATGCTATGATAATAGAATGCTCACTTTGGTCAAAGTAAGAGCACATAATAATTTTAAAGCACATCTTAAATTACGATGTGTTTTGATGGGTTCTTAATGTGAATTTCATGTAAACAAATAGAATCATGTGCATTCAGGTGAATAACAAAATTTTGAGTGAAATTGAGTTGCAAAATCAACTTTTTGAAATTGAAACCATAAACATCCCAAATAGTGCAACAAATCAAAGATTCCAGGACACTACCATCATAATTACTTCAAGACCAGACCAAGTTTTATACTTTACTATGCCAATGCCATTTTACAAGAAAACTAACTGGCAATATATGACTAAAAGATATCATTAATATCCCTAGAAAATCATCTTTGTATGGTGTAGGGTAAATCCCTCTCACCAACGATGTTGCATACAAGTTATAGGAGGCATGAAAAAGATCAGCAACCCTGTAAGCATCATTGGTAGAAAAACAACTACTAGTGCCATACTGTTGTTTAAGTGTATAACTATTATCAATTCTAGTTCAACTTGTGGAAAATTAACCAGCTTTCAGTTTCAAGTTGTTATTTTACCCATCTAGAGTCAAACTTTACAGAAACTATTTTTTGGTAAGTAAAACTTTTACATTCCATACACAGGAATGAATTTTCAAATGCTAAACATGGATCCAGCCAAAGGCTAATGTCTACATATACATTATAGAACATATTAAATGCATTAATAGGAAGTACCCTACCTTCCACATCATTTCTATTTTTCCAATTTGTGAATTATCTAGAGCCGAACAATCTCTTAAGTAGAAGAATAAGATCTAATTACAATTTAAGCAATAACATTAATTTACAAAGACACATGCATTTCAATAATTTCCCTAGTTCCATAGCTGCATGACTGTGACCCAAGTTACATAATGGCACATTCCCTAAAGCACATAAGGTTGAAAGTTGAAACACTAAGCAAATTCAAAACAATTAAAACAATTTTTTATTTTTTATTTTATCTATAAAAATAATTAAACAATTAAATGTTACCGAGAGAATAATTTAAGCATAATTGAAAAGTAGTGTTGCAGAAACAAAGTACATAGACAAAAAATAGAGTTCATCATACCTTCAGTAAACACAAATCTTTCTCAATCTCAGGGGTTATGGTTTGTGGAGGCAAGTCAAACCTATGTACATTTTACCCAAAAAAAAAAAAAAAATGTAATCAATGTTAGCAAATTTAACAACACTTCTAAATGAACAAATCTTGTAAGTTGAGATCCCAAATAAAAACTAAATTCCTCCACCCATATATGCCAAAAGAAATGAGAAGAGTTAGTGGTTAACTTGAAACCAAAAGCATCAAAGTTTAAAAATTCAAAGCTTTCCTCTCTTTCTCTTTCTCAGCCAACCAATCAGACAGAAGAAAATATAATGAAAAGTTAAAATAGAAACTCTCATTGAAACACAGACATACCAAGCTTTTCTAGCAGTATTTTTGAGATGCTTTCTCTTAAATCTGTTTCAACTTTCTGGAGAGGAAAAGCCGATCAACAAGTTCTGAATTGGGTCTCTGAAGTGCACTGGTTTCACTCTGATTCTGAGATTCGCTCTCACACCCATTATGGGTTCCTGGTAAAAATTTAAGGCTCCCATGAAAGACCAGTTGCTTACTTACTCTCTGGCATTTTATCCCCCCCACCCCCCAAAATAGGAAAAAAAATAAAACTCAAACAGCTCTTTTGTAAAAACTAAAAAATTAAACAGTGCATAGGGAATGAAACACAAGCAAAACCCATTGAGTTATTACTGAGTTATTATGGTTTGAGTGTTCTGACTTCTGAGTTATTAAGGTTATCCGATTGTTTTTTTTTTTTTTTTTTGGCCATGCAAGAAAAAAGGGTTCATTGGGTTTAGAAGCTAAGGCTACTACACTAGTCATATTGACATTGATAAGGCCTAGCGTAGAGAACACGGAACTAGAAGGCCCCAAATGATGAGCTCATATCAACTAGGACCAAGTTTATTTATTTATTCACCCTATGTAACACTACTATTTTCATAAGGTTTGCTTCTTTTTTGTGAGAAACAAATACAAACGCACAAGGGAGAGGGAATGAGGGTTTAACACAAAGGCACCACAAACTATGTCTAAAGAATTCTATCCTTAATATTAATTTGGATGTTGCAGCATACATTATGAGCTCCCCAAATATTTGTTAACTTTTGGTAAGAATCAAAATATTAAAATTAAAATTCTATATGCCAAAAGAAATCAACAGCCAAAACACATTAATATGCAGTTTTTCTCTGTAAGGTTCATCATTGTGACTAATGTCTACTCTATGCCATTGCCTTTATATATAGACTCAAAAATTAGCACAGGCAAGAAATGTAGAAGTCACAGCATTTACAATCAAATATAGAACATGAGAGAAACTTACATGAAAGAAAAAAGATCTCAAGAGTTCATTATGGTCAGTTTGTCACTTAGGAACTGACCAAAGCCAAGGAGCAGTTTCTTTGGACTTGACCTTGAGATCCAGTCAGAACAATAAGACCTGACATCTTCATCATTGCCCAAGCAAAGTCTATTCGAAAGGTTGATCCATCATCTGAAGCATAAACCCTTACCAATCTCGCAGTCTTCTCATTAGCTATCAATTTCTGATCGGCAAAAAGGAGCCCTCTCCCCTTTAACAAGCTCTGACAGTCGTGAGTGTCAAAACCTGCCCTAGATGATATCGAAGGTGACAATTCCGGCAAATATGACATCCCCACTGCAGACTCACTCATTTCCAATGATTTCATGGGTGAAGAAGGCTGAGTGGTGGTCCTATTACTGTCTTGGCATCTCATTCTCGTCTCAATGAGAAAATCAGGAGCTATAGTTGGGTTTGGCTGCCCTGTTCCGTTGAGGTAAGGGAGGCATTTCTGTATGAATTCACAGCTAATCTTCCCAATGTCTCATGCACCTTCAAATGATTAAGAAACTGATATAAACCAAATAACTTTTAAACCTTTTTCAACTCCATAAAATAAGGGGGGAAATAAGAAAGAGAAGAGAGATAGTAGTACCTAGAAGACTAACTGTTTATCTTTCATCAATACCACTAAGGGCAAAAAGGTGAAGTGCCTGTGTTATATTATCATTTGGTCGTGGAACGCCGGCCAGTGCTTCGTTAAATATGAATGAATGTTGTCCCTCCATCCTGTTAATACTAGATAGAAAGGGCCACAAGCCTGTGATGTCAAGTATAGTAGTTTAAATCAGAGCACCAATAAAACGAGTTACTAAGAGCTATTCTTTAGTGTCAGTTTAGCTGAATTTGGAATGAGAAAAGTATTTCATTTTTTAAAATTTTTTGACATTTTAGACTGAATAATTATAACCAAAAAGTGCCACAAACAACTAGTTGGCTAAGTAAAGGTGACTGTAACAATTTGTGGAAACCAAAACAACAAAATCACTAGTAATGTATTATCTCATTAATTTTCTAAGTTTTCCACATAACCAATATGTACTTTAGAATCTTATTGATAGACTCCTGAACATATAAAAATGTAAAGACAGACAGAATATAGGAAGATTCAGGGTGAAGAATAGACCAGCATAATGCCATCTCTAGTGGCAATAGAAACAATATCAGCACATCAATTTACTCTCCTGTATAGCTATACTTTAAACACAGAAGCATTTTTTTTGAAAGGAAACATAGAAGCTTATGCACCTAGTAATAAGCCTCACATTAACACAAAGTACAGCCATTCTTGACTAGCATAAAAGAAATTAAAAATGAACAATCATCTTAACAATTTAAAGACAGTTTTAAGAACCAAAAATTAATGAAATAGATTATTTTCAAAGATATTATTAGTATATAAGAATATACCTAGAATCAGTATTTGCATCCACCAAAATTTTCATCAATGAGTTCGTCTATGAGCATTCTTCTTGGATCTTCGTACCTTGTTATCTTGTTCTCCATAAACAATATTCACAAGCCATTTCGGTTTCCCACTTGAGAACACAAGATAATCCAAACCCAATCCAAACATGAATCCACAACTGTACCCCAACAATACAACTTTCCAATTAAACCCATTTTCAAATTTGAAATCATCTTCTTGAGTGGTTGATGATGGCAATAATTGCTGTCCCTCATCATTGCCACAAGCTTTTGTCATTGGAAATCCACATAACCCCAGGTTCCCATTGTAAGAATCATTCGTAAAGGTATTGAACTGTTTACCTTGAGGTATCTGTCCAAAAAGATGGTTTTCTGATAGGTTTAAAACTGCCAGTGATGTGAGATCTACCAATTTTATAGGAATTTCACCTTCAAGCTTATTTGATGAAAGATCTAACCATTCAAGATTGGTTAAATTCCCCAACGAGGGAGGCACACAACCTATAAGATTATTGTGTGAAAAATTAAGCCCCTTCAGTGACCCAAGCTCTCCAATTGACTTTGGAATTTCTCCTTTGAAATCATTGTTCGAGAAATCAATGGTTGTGAATAGACTTTGGATTTTCACCAATTTAATACGGTTCCCTTTCATCGCCACTATCACAGAATCTTGATAATAACGATCACCCATATATTTCAATCCACCTTTGTCTGCATTAGAATTCTTCATGGCTTTTAAATACTTGAAAAAGTTTGTTGGCAACAGACCATGGAACTCATTGTAAGAGAGGTCAATGATTCGCAAATTAGGGAATGGGAATTTGTACTTGGGATTGCCTATAGCACCATGAAAGTTGTTTGACTGCAAGATTAGAACCCGCAACTTCGGAAGATTTTCCAACCAAAGAGGAAAGGTTCCATTAATCTTGTTGTTACCAAAATCTAGAACTTCCAACTTTCTACAATGGACCAATGATTGTGGCAATGAACCTTCCAATCGGTTGCCATTGAGTTTAAGACTTCTCAAGTAACAGCCCTTTGCAAATGTTGAAAGGATAGTACCATGAAGATTGTTACTTTGCAAATCCAAATCTATGAGATGATTACTTAAGTTTCCCAAACATGGAGGAATCATGTTACTCAAGCGATTATAAGACAAATCAAGGTAATGGAGGGAACTGAGATTGCAAATCAAGAGAGGGATCTCTCCAGTTAAATTATTCCTTGAGACTGAAAAGAAATGAGTGTGTAGTGGAGGTACTGGAAGTGGTCCTTCAAGCAAGTTAGAATGAAGATCAAGGAATTGCAAGTTCTTCCATGGAAGGTTTCCTATTCTTGCCAAGGAGTTGTACGAAAGATTCAGGTAACTCAATGAATCCATCTTCACCTCCAACAACCATGTCGGAATACTGCCATTGATTTGGTTGTTGGAAAGGTCTAAGAAATTTAAATTTTCTGTGGATTTTAAGAAATACGGGAACTCACTTATGTTGCAAGATGACAAAGATAATGATTGAAGTTCGGGCAAGGTATAGTCTACAATGTTATAGCTATATGTGTGGAATGATAAGAGAGGATTATGTGAAAGATCAACCTCGGATAGACTTTTGAGCTTTGAGAACATGCTTGGCTCCACACTACCACTTAAATTATTGAAGGAGATATCTAGACTAAAAAGGCTCACAAGTTTAGAGATTGAAATTGGAAGGTGGCCCTGTAGGTTGTTATGTGAAAGATCAACCTCTTTTAGACTGTTGAGCTTGAGAACATGCTTGGCTCCACACTACCACTTAAATTATTGAAGGAGATATCTAGAGAGAGAAGGCTCACAAGTTTAGCAATTGAGATTGGAAGGTGGCCATGTAGGTTGCTATGTGAAAGATCAACCACTTCTAGACTTTTGAGCATTGTGAAGATGTTTGGCTCCACACTACCACTTAAATTATTGAAGGAGATATCTAGAATGAGAAGGCTCACAAGTTTAGCAATTGAGATTGGAAGGTGGCCCTGTAGGTTGTTATGTGAAAGACGAACTTCTTCTAGACTTTTGAGCTTTGTGAAGATGTTTGGCTCCACACTACCACTTAAATTATTGAAGGAGATATCAAGATACTTTAAAGAATTATGATGGAATTCATCAATTTGTCCAGTGAGTTGGTTATTGTCTAGAAATAAGTACTGCAAAGATGGTATGTCATACAACCAAGATGGTATAGTGCCGTTCAATAAGTTATAAGATAAATCGAGAGATACCAAATTGGAAGGAATTTGACTAACTGACTGACTATTGGAAGAACCGTTTGAAGAAGAAACTTGTGTCCGGTTTGTAGAAAGATCTGGAAGTTGACCTATGAAATTGTTGTATGAGAGATCTAAATAAGTAAGTCCTGCATTGTTTAGGAGGGAACTTGGACACTGACCACTAAAGTTATTATATGAGAGGTCCAAATAAGTTATTTGTGCGAAGCTTGAAGGAAATGTTGGATTCGATGAACCTATGAAATTGCAATTACTGAGGGACAATTCTTTTAAGGACTTGAGATTGCTGATTAAATTAGGTAAGTCAATTGAGAATCTAGTTTCAGAGAGAAACAAGGATTTGAGGGGAGTACTCCAGTTATACGTTGGAAGGGAACCGGTGAGATTGTAGTTGGGACTTACATCGAGCAGCTGGAGGTTTGGGAGGAGGAATATATTATCTGGGAATCTCCCTTTCAATCCACAATAAGAAAGACGAAGAGATGTCAAAGAGGAAGACAAATTCATGAAAGAATTAGGTGAAACAGAAGACATGTCAACATCATCCAAAACAAGTTCAGTTAGACAGGTTAGGTTTTGAATAAGGAGGTATTGTGCATAAGAGCTGCCTTCAGCAAATCAAAATAGTAAGTTAGGAACGTTTTCAAACAATTAAGAAAACTAGACATCTCGAGTACCTGAAACTCGAGATTCAACTGAAAACCCCACCATCATATAATCGTTCTGAACGAATGAGGTGGCAAAAGTTGCCACGCAGATCTCGAGTCTTTGAGACTCGAGATACTGCTCCCATAAACCAACGCTAAAACACTCGAGATTTACTTAAACGACAGATTATTTTGAATAAAATTTGAACAGTTCTCGAGTCTTATAGACTCGAGTTTTATCAGGCACAAACCGAGTCTATAAGACTCGTGATTTACTTAACGAAATATTGTGAAAAAATTTTGAACAGAACTCGAGTCTTATAGACTCGAGTTCTTGTCTTTCTATGCACACCATTAGTTTGAATAAATTTTTAACAGAACTCGAGTCTATAAGACTCGAGTTCTGGTATACCTACTTGTACTATCCCTTTCCGTCCACACTAAAAAACAGATAGCAGTATAATTTAGTAACGTATTCTGGGATGACATTATTCAGTCCACACTCAGCCTGACTAAACGCTCAGCCAAAAACAGAGTATCCTCAACTCTCTCACCCATAGACACAACCTTACTAACTCTCACACCTCTCACTCTCACTCACCACATTGCCTCTCTCACTGCTCTTCCCTCTCAACAATTTCATATTTAAGGTATGGGCTTTTTGATTTGATTGTTATTGTAGTTGGGTATTAGTTGTGTATGGGTTTTGCCACTAAGAGAACTTTCCAATGGCTTTATGGGTTTTCCAATGACTCCATGTTTTTTCCTAATATAAGATGTTCTTCTTGTAGTATCTTTTTGTTCTTGATTTCAATTCCTTTTTTTATTGGCTTGCATGTCATTTGAGCTATATATTATTTGTTATATTTTCTTTGATTTATTACTAATTCATGTGATTAATCTTAACCATCTTGATAAAAATATGTTTTTGCATTAGCCATTTTGGTGAAATAAAAAAAATTCTTTTGTCATTGACTTTATTCTTTTTGAGGTGTTTCCCTGCATTAATTATTCTTGATCAAATCTGCCAATTTTAAAGAGAATCAATCTTTCTTGAATTAGATTCACCAAATTCTTGTAGGTTAGAAAATTTTATGAAAGATTCATAGCAATGTACGTTTCCCTTGTTATCTGAGATGTGGAGTGTTGCTTGATTGTGGAGTCACCACTTTTTCTTTAAGGAGCTAGTGGATTGTTTGAATTTATTGTTAAAAGACAAAGAAAATGGGCACATGGTTATAGTCAATGTTAGGCTTCTAAAGGCAGTACTTCTCTCTATAATCACATCATAAATATAGGATGAAGTCATTCTAACAGTCCCCATATAGCTCAATACAGCCAAAACAAAAGCTATCAAAACTCCAAGAAAGTAGGCTATGCCCATCATAGATCAGTTTTCCCTTATTTCCTTCTCAATTTCTAAAGTCTAAACTCGAGCAAAGGCACTAATCGAGAAGAAATCAATATAACAACTAGTGTATATGCTATTAACCCATAGAATTACTTAGCAAAGTTACGATTTGCATAAGCGGTCAGTGTAGATTATCAGTGTAGGGGCACCTTAACAACCTTACAAAACCGTGTAAAATTTAAGTATGAAGCCCAAGGGAGTGTACTAAGAATGTCCTTAATGTATGGATCAGTGTGTGATAAACAATAAAATTTTGGCAAATCTACAGTATTAATCACTGGACTTTCTCAACTAGGCAATCTACTTGCTAAATCAAATAACATTCGACCCATAGAAAAATTAGTTCCCATGCAGTTACAGACCTCTAGATCATTATTGGTTTGGCCAAGGCATCTCTTAGCACATATAATCTAGTTATATATAAGCAGTCAAAGATGATCAACATGTGAGCCTTTATTGAGTATCAGTTATTGTTCTGGTTCTGATTCTCCAATTGAAGATTTTGAACGCAACTAAAGAACAAAACTTAGCAACTTAAATCAATAATTTGTCCACTAAAACAAATATCAGGTAACCTAATGCATCAAAAAAGAAAAATGCATTCTTATTACTGTGCACATACACGGGTTCTCTTTGTTTTAACTTAAAATCCCAGGTTATTTTCACCAACTAACATATGTACATCTCTTTAAAGTTATGTTCACCAAGCTCCACATAGACAACAATGTCTCTTTTACCTTCCACATCAAATATACCCCTCGTGTTTCCAAAATTGAAAAAGGGCTATCTTGTGGCAAACTATTAAATTGAGAACAAAAGAGAAAAACAGTAACTTCATGCACTTGATACAACCCAGTTCAATCTATATTTGTACAGCTGAGGAAACAAATGCTAAGTTATAACCCACCTGACAAAGTACCAGAAAATTCATTCTTATTACAATATACATACATACACATATTATACCTATTAAAATGAAAACAGAGAGAAATACTAAGTTATAACCATTATTACCAAGGGGATTGCAACGACATAGACGCCAAGCAGTTAAGACAGTACCCTTAACAACTCCGTACTTTTTGTAAGCTGACATGGAATACTCACTACATGTTGGAACATAACGACAACTTTTTGGCATCAGCGGCGATATTTGCCATGCCTGGAAATTGTGAACATCTCAGAATATAGTAAAAAAAGAACTTGGAGAGGATTATTTGTGTAGTGACTAATTCTAACTTTAAGGGCTGCCTAATATTTCCTTCATTTTGCTCTCTGACATGGTGCTAGAGACATTAATGTAATTTTAACTGCTTAAGTTGCCCCTTTTCAGTTTAGTAAATGGTAAACGTAGCACTAGAACATGACAGTTCCTTTGGAAAGGAATTGTCTACCTCTATACAAGATGCAAACTCAGGTGGGGGCTCTATCCTCAGGCACAAGAATGGCAACCTTGCCCATGCCCAATACTGGATCAAGGTGCACGCCCCACCAATCTACGATGTGCCTTTCTCACTTGCCCGACACAAGTCCCTGTACAACCAGGCCAAGCAACCACTACCCCAACTATACTGCCGCGGATCACGAAGGTTGCGCATAAACTCCAAGAACATAAGATGCACCCTATCTCCTGACTTGTCCATGAAAAGTTTATCCCCTACTAGCGCTAAGATATAGCAACGGGCATACCGGTGTATCTGAATCTCTGTTGCGTCCTCAGGCAGTGGTGCTGCAATGGCCTCAACAAGTCGGCTAATGAGAATTCTTTGGCCCACCAAAGTTTTATTGTCATTCGGCGGAGTAAATCCAAGCAACTCCTCACACACTCGCGTCCAAGTCCCATTCTCCACAAAGGTCGGTCCAACCAAGACCTCACCGTCTATAGGAAGTCCGAAAATCACCTCCACATCTTGTAAGGTGATTGTCATCTCACCATGTGGAAGATGAAACGTATGAGTCTCCGGCCGCCATCGCTCAACTAGGGCCGTTATTAGGCAATTATCGATCTCTTTCGAAGGGGCTCTAAACAATCCTTCCAACCTTAGCAATTTGATAATGTCAATCACCCAATTATCTTCCATCTGAACGTTTGCCATCTCCTTAGTGCGACCACGGCACACAAGTGGGCCCGGGTCCTACAAATTCAATACAAATTTTAGCGGTTGTTAGAACTAGAAATATAACTTTGAAAGAACTTGCTAACTAAAAGTCAAAATCAACGTCAAAATTAAAGCAGTTGTTAGAACTAGAAATTTCACCTCGCCATTCCAAATGGCCTCTGATCGATGATATGGTTGTCGCGTCAACACTGAAGGCTGAAGCGGACCGGGGTGCAAGATCTCTAACTCCTGATCGATCTGAGGCTCCATACTGCAAAGAGTATAGACAATTAAAAAGGTTATGAAAACCCCAATTTCTTTGTGCCAATGTTTGATAAGAATTCATATATTTTCATTCCATCACCTTCAAAATTATATATATATATATATATATATTTCTGATTCAAAGGGTTGACAGTTAAACATTACAAGTGCATACAAACTAGATAAGAACAGAATTTTTTTTTCTAAATAACAATAAATATTATAAAATTTAGGTAGTTGTCACGTTTCAAAACAATGTTGAAAACTAGCATCTCGAGTGTTCGTCCACTCGAGTTCGAAGATAAAAGTCGAGTTTGTAAGTCTCAATTTATAAGAGGATGGGTTTAAAGTGAGCAAAAATTGACGTAAAAATCGAGTTGTAAAGACTCGATATCCATAAATTGCAGAAAACACTGCTATAGGGCTTAAAAACGCCACTGTAGGGCTCCCTAAACCTGATACTTATAAAAAAAATTTGTAGAAAAACGCCGCTATAGGACTTTTAAATGTCACTGTAAGGCTTCAACAGAGGGTAAGTGAAGCACTTACAATTCGCCCAAACAGAGGATAACCTCATGTAATTTTCCAAGAATTTCAGTTTGTGAACTTACTTTTACTTCTATATACCTCTAATTATTCTTTACAGTACTTTTTAAGGCTAATTCAGTGGATCTCTCATCTCTTTTTTTTGAAATAGCATCAATTGATTCGTCAGCAGTACTAAACAGGTACAATTCTCTCTCTCACAGTGTGGTTTTTTACCTTAGGGTTCTAAACAAAAAGAGCTTCCATGTTTACCAAACCAATTCCTCCATCCAAAAAGTAAATCCCCAACTCTTTTTATTAATCAAAGTATTTCTACCATATCATATCCCAAGTTTTAAAAATTTAATGTATTGCCACAGGTGGTCCTCATTTTTATCACTGAAATTTGATTAAAAGAACATGCCATTCAAGCTAGTCGAGTATGAATCATGATCTTGAAATATCTACAACTTGATTAGTTTCTATGTGAAATATCAAGGGACTTTCTTGCAATTACATTGTTGTTCCTATTGCACATAGGTATTGATTTCCAATTATATTTTGTAGGACTCAGTGTTTGCTTGGTGAGAGAAGTGAGGTTAGGAAATTTAGGAGAAAAAGTATTGTTAAATGAGTATTAAATGTGGCAGCACTCCAAAGCTAACCTGGTACTCCATCTATAATTGCACTTCCTACTTGATTTTTTTTCCTAGATTTAATTAAATAGTCAAGGCCAGGTAGGAGTTTCACAAACTCTAGACTACATGTTGAAACTTTAGAGCAGGATTGCTGTGATCCAGTTCTTGAATTATTATTATTTTTTTGGGGGGGGGGGGGGGGGGGTTGGGGGTGTTATGATGGAAAGGATGGGAATTGTTATGAATATAGGGATTGTGCATTTATAATATCTTTGGTAAATCTTGATAAAAGCTCTCTCAGAAACTTTGAGGCTTTTGACTATGATCTTCATAATGATCATAATTCATTGCTAATTATAATTGATCACAATAATGTGAAAATTGAGAAACTTCTCAGAATGTTGCTTATGTAGGGCTTGTCTCCATGATCTGTTTAATACAGTTTGAGTTTAGTAACTGACATGGTGATTCAAAGGAGTGTAGTTGGAAGAATTAATTAGCTGATTCTCTAAATGTAATAGAGATATATATTTATCCAGGTGCCCCATGACCAAAATATACATATTTTTTCACTTTGTATTGAATATTTCATAGATCTAATCATTTGTATTCTCATTATTTTTGCCTATGGCCATTGACCTCAACGTTTATTGTTGATATACTGCAGAACTGTGGCCAAATTCTGATCCAAGTTTCCTCAACAAATTAGGGCTTTGGACAATGATCTTATTGTTAGTTACTCCAACTCACTTCTTTATTATTGTTTTTTTAAACAATGAGAATCATGAACCCCATCTCCAATGAGGGAATTTTAGCAAAAGTAGCTTAAAAACTCAGCCTCTATATTGAAAAGCAAATATATTACTTATTGATTCACAGCATACAAAACATTAATATAAACTTCTATGGAAGAAATTGGCTGTGGTTGCTAAGTTATTAATGTCAGTCTCTTATAATCTTAAAACATTCAAATTTGATCTCAGCAGGACTGCTGTCCATCCAATTTTTCCATTCAATTTATCATGGGTTGACCATTGTGAATGCCGATTGACATTATTATTTTCAAATTAACACTGCGCCTATAATTTCAAAAGAATATACTAACTTAACAAGCTTTTAACAGGGCAGTTTTTTTATTAAAAAAATGTATAAGTAAGATATTCTATACGGCCAAACAAAAAATAAGAAGAGTTTTGCCACTAATTTTCTAAGCCCACATAATTGAATACATTGATATTAAGGCTGCCGATAAAATGCAACTGACAACAATAATTTTTCCTGTTGAGGAACCAGCACCCAGATTTCATCCTCAAATCAATCAACAACACTTTCCTTATTAACAGAAACTTCAGATTTTAACCTAGGTGAGAAATAATAGGAAGAAAAATAATGCATAATGAAATTGAGAAACGAAAAACCCTAGGTAACATTATGAAATTCCAAACTCTAAAATTGGAGAAACAGACACAGAGGGTACCAGCAACCCAAATCATGCAACAAGTAACAAAACAATAAAAACTAAAGCACTAACAAGGGAAATTATCAACCACAAACACTTGGGCTAAACACAGATGGAATAATTCTTTAAAAAGCTCAAATTTTTATAAGAAAAACATACCTTCAAACTTGAAAAAATTTGAACTTCCGTTAGAAGGGACAAGAGGGATTTTCACGGTATGGGTGAGGGGATCGTCTGAAGCCGATTGTGAGGAAAGAGGAGAGCATTTAAGGGTGAGGATGACGGTGATTTTTGTTGCACGCCGACGGGTTGAGGATGACAGATTTCGCCGTTTGAGTGAGAGTGTTTGAACTGAGAAAGAGTGTTTGAGAGACAGAGAAAGAGTGTTTGAACTGAAGCCGATTGTGAGGAAAGAGGAGAGCGTTTGAGGGTGAGGGTGAGGGTGATTGTTGTTGCACGCCGACAGGTTGAGGATGACTGCTGTCGCCGTTTGAGTGAGAGTGTTTTGAACTGAGACAGTGTTTGAGAGACAGAGAAAGAGTGTTTGAACTTGGAGAGAGACCGTATGAGTAGGCGTTTTGAAACCTAATGTATTTTTCTCATAACTCGAGTCTTATACACTCGATTTCTACTTTATCCACCTGGCAAATTTGTCCACGTCAGTGTATTGAGAAACCGGGCAAAACGAGTTTCAAAAGATCGAGTTTTAATAGGATCTCGAGTTTTAAAAACTCGAGATGCTATTATCACAAATTCTTTCAAAACCGGCCAACTAACTATATTGTTAGATATCCTTTGCTATTTCGCAACGAAAATCTTTGAACAAGCCTTTTCAAACTAGGAGTTTTCATTATTATGCCAACATTCATAGAGAGATCAAGTGAAACCAATTTGGATAAGTGGGAGATTTCGGATGGGAAATTACCAGCAAAGTAGCAGTCAGTGAGGTTGAGATGCGTCATGTTTGCAAAGCCACCAAACTTAGATGAAATTGCGGAGTCATCGAAATAGTTGTAAGCAAGGTTGAGCCTCTGGAGATGGCGAAGAGAGAAAAGGGTGGTATTGGGATGGATGGGACCTTCAAGCCCACTGCAACTGAGGTCGACAGCAATGACATGACCTGTCATCGTATCACAGGTGACCCCATCCCACCCACAACAATCTGTACCCATTTTCCACGAATTCTTCGGAGGATAATCATAACAACCAGAACCATGTTTCTGAAATGAGTAATTTATAAATGTCCTGGAATAATACGCATGCACACACAAACAGACATATATGGCCAAAAAGGAGTAGGGAGAAACATAATTTATGTGGCCAATGAAGCCCCAGGCTATAGACAAAGGCTATAGACAAATTCCCATTTATTAAGCTTCCTACCCAATCTCCTGCTTCATACGCATGCACAGCAAAGACCGGATGTTCATAACGAAAACGGAGTGGGCCAACGATTGGGGCGGCGCCAAATCCAAAGAGTCCCGCACCCGCTTCAAACGCCTCCCCTTCTATTGCTGCGGGTACCAACTCTACTCCACTTCTCTCTCTCTCTCTGAAACTCATTCACTATTATTTGAATCTCTCTCTCTCTCAAATCCTAAACATTCTTTTCTTCTTCTTTTGTGCTTCGCAGTCTTACGTTTACGCCTTTCGAAGACCCCGTGTGCACTGCCGATGGCAGCGTCTTCGATATCATGTAAGTTATCTCTTTGATTTATTTTTAGCTCTCCATGTAAAATGGGGTTTACTTTGAAGTAACTTACTTTACTTACTTGATTGTAATTTATAAGTTTAGATCTATGCGCAATGATCCTTTGCAATAATCAAGACAAATCAATTAAAGTTGTTTTTATACATATTTATTCAAGTTTAAACTACAAAATACATAACTTTAATATATTTTCAAATTAGACATTTAAATTTTATTTCCCTCCATTTTAGTATTTCAACTGTAATCTAGTATCAATTTAGTCATTTTGTCAAATTTGTCCAATCTCACCATAAGTTTTATATTTTTCATTTTATAAAACGATGTTGTTTTAGTTAATTCTATGAGGTGGATCCAATGGGAGAGCTAAATTAAAAATGAATGAAAATTAAAGGACTCAAATAAATAAAAAATTAAAACAAAAAAAAAGTGAAAAAATCACTGAGTTGAGAACAATGCAAAATTTGAGTGTAATTTGTAATTTAGCCTATATTTAATGAGTTTTTTCAATAAATCAATTAGATAATTTATAGAAAAGGAAAAACCTATTTTAATTAAAATTTATTAAGAGAAAATCAAACCTAAGTTAATCCAAACTATATACAGTATGTTTTGTGTATTGTTGCATTAACTTAAAAAAAAAAAAAAACGTGAATTCTAATTTGTTCAAATTAACATAATTTCACACTAGTTAAAACTCCAAAATGTCCTTAGGCCCTATACTTTTTTTGAAGAGAGGAAAGTATCACTAATCTTCACACTAATGATGGTGTTGATGAATGTAATAAATCCAAAAACTACTTGGGTTGGTGCCTATGAATGATTTCTATACAGACTTAAAAATGATGTGTGTACGCTGTGAAAGGGTGATGAAAATATGGAGAAAAAGAAAGTGAATTTTGTGGCTATGGGTGGGGGTTGGTAACCTAAGCTTAAGAGGTTTTTAGCCTACAGCCAATAAAAATCCACACTTAAAAGTTGAGAGAGGTGTTTTCCTTATTTTTAGTGCTTAAAGGTTGTGCAATTGGTAGTATAATCTCATATTTATCTCCCACAAAAATTAATTAAGGAAAAAAAAAGGGAAAATCCTATCCAAAACATAGAAATTTATGTAGTTTGGAGCTTCAGTGCCGATCAATTGGCACTTAGAGCCTTCAAATCAACACTTTGGTTCTACTAGGGGAGTGCTAATTTGCCCAGTAGGTCCCACTTTTTGGATTTTTCAATTGAAAAATGTTAAATCTACAAACTATTTTACATTATTTTTTACAAACTATTGATATGGTAAGCGATTAAGTAAAAAAAATTATGTTAGTGGTAGTCGCAGATGAGAATCAGTAGGAATTAGCCACATCAACAATTTGTAAAAATGTTGTAAAATAGTTTTTATGCGTAACATTACTCTTTTCAATTTAATTCTAATTTTTACTGTTGTTTTAAAAATAATTTATAATTTATAGTATAATTAGTTCCCTAATGGACTAATCATAGATTTGGATGATTAACTCACAATGGCTTATAGGCTTTTCACGAGTAATTTTTAGGTATTTCCGAAGTACAGTAAATGATGCTCCCTCCTTTCACAATCACAGTGGGGTCTTCTCATTAAATTCATAGTGAGGTCCATCATGAATGTGAGAGAAAGGGGCATCATTTCACTATACTCTAAGACTATCTAAATATTTTCTGCTTTTCACAGACGTGATGGTGATTATGTATCTTTATCTTTGGGGTCTATGCTTGTTGTGAATTAATTTCGTAGGGCTTTATGTTCGGTAGTGTTAAGAAAAAGTGAAAATGGCAATGGTTATTCCACAATAATGAGGTAAAAGAGAAGAATGCAAAGGATTTTCAAAATATATTCCATCTATTCTCTTATTTGAGGATTAGTAAGGATGGAATAATGGAATAAAGAACATGCTTATTCCACAAAAATTAGTCCAATTCACATTTAGTTTTTCTACTTCTTTTCTCAAGCTTTTAAACTGTTTGTGCACTTCGGACAACAAGCCGAACAACCTAAGAAACACGTTTAATGTATATGGATTCGTAATAACCCCCATTTAATGTATATGTTAGATCTTAAATGGTTGATATGGGCATTCATCTCCCAAACACTTGGAAAATTTTAAGTATTCTTGGAGCATAGTAAAATGATACTCCATTCTCTCACATTCATGGTAGATCCACCATAAATGTGAGAGCAAAGAGCACCAATATAACTATTATTCCAAACACTCATACATTTGGAGGAATTTAGGTAGTAGCATTAAGAATTCTAACCAATATAATTATTAAAAAAAAAAAAAAACCAATAACCTTAAAACTCAATAGACACATTTCGTTTTTAGTAAATACATCATAGGTTCAAATCATCCCCCAACTATCAAATCATTAAATAAAATGTATATGAAATAATTAATTCATTGGATTTCCATAATATTGTTTAGTTAATCATACTTGTGGGGCCCAATAATTTGTAGCCCTGGCCCACTTTTACATTGGGACCCAAGGTCCGAGCCGAGGACATATAATAAAAATCCAAGTAACCTCGAGACATAGCCGAGAATGACTCTGTCCTCGGCATCTTCGAGGCCCTCCTGAAAGAAAATGCAAGAACGGTATAGGAACAGTTTTGGGAAAAACCTAAAATATCTGCGTTGATAGAATGGCAACAAAGGACAGAGGGAAAGTTGCCATTACTGCCATTGAATACTCTGCACCTGACAGGACCATGCTCTTCAGCTTTTACAATCACCCCTAGCCACTTTGGGTATGCGCTGATGGGACAAGTATTAGTCCTGGAAAGTCGAACCTACACGTGGACGTTGGATGAGGGGTACAGGCTAATATAAAAGGAGAAGTAAGCAATCCAAAGAAAGGGCTGGGAAAAAAGGCTAAGAATCAGAGCCTCCCAGGCCGTACCGAGGAGAGAGACTTCTCGAACGAACATAGTTTATTTCCGTATGAACACCACGACCAACCATCGTCCGGTGACTAAGGCCTAGCCTTTCAAACCCACGCTTTACAAATTATATTGTTTGGGCCCTTAACGTGCGAACCCAATATCATTTTGGGATCGTTACAAATTGAGTCCTTACAATACTGTTAGAAAAATTAATTTTGTGGCCTATAATATTGCTAAATTGCCTCTTATTTGTAATCATGAGGGAAAGATCCACATCTTTTCCCATTTTTTTTTTCTTATATCTCAAGAGTTTGAATTTTTTTTCTTCTTGATAATTTGGTAGTTACAAATAGGGTTGTCCAACCCACCCGGCCACCCGCCCGTACCCGACCGGCGTTCACCTGATCCGATTGCTCTGGCGGTCGGCCGCGGGTCCCGAGCTCCAAAACCCGACGCTAGTGGGTCGGTTTCGAGTCCCCTCATTCAAAACTGGTGAAATTCGACCCACTCGAAGACATCAATTCTGGCGAATTCTCCAGCGATTCCGACGAGTTTTTAGCTTGATCTGGCAGATTTCGACGACCAAAACAATCAGATCCGGCATAGATACACCAGATCCAGCGATTCTCGACACGATTTAGGGGAAAAATAATCGGATTGGATGAAATCCTCATCGGATCTTGGCTGGATTGGGCGAGATCTCGCTGATTTTAGCCGTTTTTCTATGTTTTCTGTCGAGTTTCGGCCTCACCCGAAACCGATGCCACCCACTGACAAACCGACCCACGGAACCCGACCCTCTTAACAGGTCGGTTACGGGTTGAGAATCTGCTACCCGATCTCTTGCGGGTCGGTTTGCGGGTTGGGCACAAACCCGACCCGCCCGACCCATGGACACCCCTAGTTACAAATTACAATTCAAAGTAAGGAATTTGAACCTTGGATAGCTTGGTAGGAAACAAAACTACGTACCAAATATGCTACAAGACTCTTGGCTTAGTGGTGGCCTTGATGGGTTCTATTTCCTGTCTTCTTACTTCTGCTTTTGGTTTCCTTAATGTTAAGTATTTTTGATCCCCCAAGTATAAAAAATAAAAAATTAACAGCCTATTTAAGTTTTTTTATTTTGCTTGTTATAGTTAACTCAACTAGAAAATCTTTTATTGTCAAATTATAGATGTAAAATTCGAATCTATTTACACCAAAAACTGATTGGTGACTTAAAGTAATGATGAGAACGATAATAATAATAGAGTTGATGACCTAAGTTGAAATTCTATTCCATTTAAAAAAATTACATATGGAAAATAGTTAATTTGATGTCGTTAACTAATTTTAAGGTATTACACAGATGGAAAAAAAAAAAAAAAAAAAAATTCTAACTCGTTGTTAATGTAGTTCATTTATAGTTTCCCTTTTTCTACTTCTCTGTTCACAGTCTTTCTTGTTCCCTCTCAATTCCTGCCTCCAAATGGACAAAACCGATAGAATTTCATATACCATTAGTAAATGCTAATGAGTGTCCTTGAAAAGCCCCATAATAATTTGCTTTAGAACATAAAATGGAGAGGATCTGTTCCATTGGGAGAGCTTAAACATAATTAAAAATAATAAAAAAAGGGACAAAACAAAGTTGGCTAGTATGTCTGTGGCATCAAAATGATCATATATGGTTCTATTTGTTTTTTAATTTTTTAATTTTTTATTTTTATTTTTGTGCTTGAACACAAGGAGATTTGGCTCAAATGGAACCTCTTCTCCCAATTCCCACCTAAGTGCAAAAGACATCCATTTTGGGGTGGGTTTTGAGTTTGATTCTTACTGTTGATAGAAAGGGACAATGCAAACTTTAATTTTATCATAATTTCTTTAGTAAGTAAATCAATGTCTAGCTTCTCACAAAAAAAAAAAAAATTCAATGTCTATGATGTTAGTTTTTTACTTCCCTTTTTTTCCCACTTGGGAGTCATCATTGATATCGATTGTTGACTTTGTTATAGGTTGCTTTAAAGATCATCTCTAGCACATGGTCTGGAGTTGAGCCGTTGAGGAAACCACCAAATGGGGTGTTATAGCCTTATAGGTGAAAAACTACACAAGACATGCAATATGCTAATCCCATTAACAAATATATCAAACTTTAATTGAGATAATACATCTAGAAGGTAAAACTAGTTGTCAATGACACCAATATGTTTACAGAATAAATTATGAAAATAACTAATGGGAAGGAAACTTAAACAATGACATTGAGCTTCAACCATGGCTTGATAAGATAAAGGAGAATTTCAATACTTCCATGGCTAGTACGATTGTTGTCCAGTGGTCTGTTCTCAAAAACCACAACCACCGCAAGTTTTGGTCTGTTCTCAAAGCAAGCCTACAAAAGCGAACCATTCACAAAATGCAGACAACAGTTACAAAATAGCATATAACACTAGAGGATTCCACAAAATTACCCAAATCAGTACCATCTCATCCTATAAAAGAATACTATGGCCAAGTTCAACACCATGTATACACACCACACCACTTAGTTGCAACTTGCATGACAATCCCTAGCTCCTATCATCACTCAAGTAAATAATTTGGAAAGTAGAAAAGAAGAATAAAAGACAACTCTTAGATACTAGCACCAATCATTTCATACACCATTAGAAATGCCACTCATGCAACATATATGTTGGAACAAAGTCACTAATTCTGAGTGGTATTTGATTGAAGGAGGCCATCTCTAATCTGTGAAGCAATGTCTTTCACAGCACCTGGTCTGTGTGTGATGACAATGCGCCAATTTCTTTCATTGTGTCTAAATATTGAGTCACCAAACCCATGTCCATGACATCCTTTGACGTAGTCCCAGGTACATTCATAGAAAAAGCAAGCACACTGTCCCTCAGCCCAACTTCAATGGTCTGATGCTGGCATGTTTACCGTGCTCAGTCTCCTTTTGCATGTTTTATTTGCAAGATTTTTTCTGCTTCAGCCTTCTCGTTAGCCACCACCTTCATTCTTGCAGCTGTTCATCGCATGTAAAAGGTCAACGACAGGTTAATTAGTATTCAAGGAGAAAGAAGTCGAACTTACTCAGAGAGAGAGGAGAAACAATGTTCAATTCAAAATGAACACTTACCGGCATTTATCTCACTCACAGTCCTCTTCACATGTTCATCAGGTTCAGTGTCCACAATAACCATTTGAACAATCTCAAATCTGTAAGCTGACTTGGCCTATGCATGTAAAATTCAAAGATATTAAAAAGAAACAGATTTACCTTGTAACTTGACTAATACTAAACTAGATTAGCAGACACAGAAATTCCTTTTCGAGTTCCTCTTCCACAGCTTTCGTGATCTAATTATTTTGTTCATAAACAGAATCCAGCACCAACTTAGGAACACTTGCTCTAATAACTAGAAAAATAGGGATATAAGCCTGTTAGTCTCTCCAAATGATATACAAATAGGTAAAATTGTCTCCAATGGAAACTATGACATAACAAGTATATGCATTGATATACATAGTTAATCACGATGCTCTAAGCAAATCATAAAGAACATTAAAACATTAAACGATTATCCTATATAACTGTTTCACTAAGAATAGAAATTTCAATTGTTTTAGCATAAACTTCAAAAAATCAATGTCAAGTTAGAAAAGAAGTCCATACTTCTCAGCATAAACTTCAAAAGTCAATATCAAGTTAGAAAAGCCCAGACTTATCAGAATTTATTTATTTTCCTAACAAATACAGACCCATGGGACCTTATTTTATAGTAAAGGACATGACTCTTTTAATTTCATTATTAAGACAAACTTGGTGACTTTCAACTTCAAGGTCCAGTTACACATCCATGCCATCAAAGACATAGGATTGGATTTGTGCTCTGGTGTTGCTGAGTTTGTAGAAAGCATGAGCAGCTGTCTAACAAGCCCTGTATTGAATAGAAGTAACAACAGTAACAAATACATTATCCTGAAAAAATATATAAATATATAGATCAGAAGCCACTGAAGGATCATGCTTTTAAGCATATAAAATAGTTTAAAACAAAATGATAGTGCTTAGCCTAAAATATTCGCACTTTACTGCTTTTAACTCAAAAAATAAAAATAAAAAGTTCTAGATCAATTCTGCAGTCACTCATGATTTGACAACAATTAAGCAAAACACATCTTCAGACAAACATTTCTTGCAAATCAGTATGATACTAATTCTTTCCAATCAGTTTTGGGTTCCCTTGCTTCAAACCCAGAAAAGAAGAAACGACATTTGTATAGAGACAAATTGATTGTTTTACTCTATCTGATTGCTACAGAACAGAAAAATTATTGTAAATTGCAAATTTAAAATGTTACCTTTGTCTTCCCATATAATTTCCAAATTATACGATTCTTTTTTTCACACTATTACTAATTCAAAAAAATTAAATCCATCTAAGACCCAATGATACTATGTGGCTATCATATGAACAATTGTTTACAAGCATTTTCCAGCTAAATTCCTAAGAAGAAAAAGAAATGAGAAATTAAGGCAAAAAAAAAAAAAACATGCAACAAACCTTTTGTCTTTGTTTCACATCAAACATCCAGCTGCTGCACACGCAACGAAAGGTGGCCAGCTAACTGCTGTCCCAAAACCCAAGGCCAACAATGGCATCCGGGCTCAAGCACATCATCAAACTTCCCGGGAGCTGTTCTTTTTTGTCAGTTTAACAATATTTGGAAAAAGAAAAGTATTTCCCTTTTCTTTCTTTTTTTTTTTTTTTCTTTTTTTTTTTTTGTTGAATTTTTTTTTTGACAATTTAGACCTGAAAAAAAAAAACCATAACCAAAAAGTGCCTGAAACAAATTGTTGGCTAATTTAAGGTGACTAACAATTTGAGGAAACCAAAACAGAAAAAATGGAACTTATCTCAATTATTTAACTTTCTAAGCTTTTCCAAAAACTATTATGTACTTTAGAGCACTCACAACAGTGGTGCTATATTGCTATATTTTAGCTCCTCAACCCCTAAAATCAGCACCCAGCAGTGAAGTTATATCTTTTTTTTTTTAGCTCCATTGCTACAGTGCATATCTATCTATAGATGTGCACTGTTCATAAGAGCTAAAAAAATATATATTATTTTATTAAGTTTCTCTCTCCTTTTCCATTAAAAAAACATTTTTTCTTTCTTTCTTTTTCTCTCTCTCTCTCTCCGGCTTCTCTTCTTTCTTCCTCTTTCCTTCTTATTTTTTTTTCTCCCTCATCTACTCTCTGCTTCGCCGATCTTCATTGAGCTTCTCTAGCTTCTCTCTCTCGTGCCTCTCTGAGTAAATCATTGCCGTCTTGCCGCTGATGGGTCGCCGTCACACCAAGGATCGCCATCGTGCCACCGCTGGATGGATCGCCGTCACACTGACGATCACCATCGTGCCGCTGGATGGATCGCCGTCACACCGAGGATCACCATCGTGCCGCTGGATGGATCGCCGTCTTGCCGCTGATGGGTCACCGTCATGCCGTGATGGATCGCGTCGTGCCACTGGATGGATTGCCGCCGTGCCGCCGGGTAGATCGCCGCCGTGCCTCCCCTCTTTAGGTGGATCGTGGTCGTGGGTTGCTAGATTTTGTGGTGGGTTCGGGTGTGGATGAGTTTGTAGTTGGCTTGTGTTGGCTTTTGACAGTTTGGATTAGTAATTAGTGGCGGTGTGATGATTGGTGAAGAACATGGGTTTTGTGGGTTTGTGGTGGTGGATCGTGGCTGGTGGCAGATCAATGGTGGGTTTTGCCATGGATTGGTTGTGAGTTGGTGGCTGGGTTGTCTTGTCACAGCAATGAGTGGTGGTGGTGCCATGAGGGTTTGTGGGTTGAAGAGAGGGAAGAGAGGGAGAAGACAGAGATAAAGATGAATAGTGTGGGTTTATGGGTTTTTGTTTTGTTCTTCTTCATTGGTTTGGCTGTGTTGATTTTTCCTGTGTTTTTGTTTTGTTCTTCACTAGTTTTGATGGGCACGGTGGAGATGTGATTGTACAGTAATTTTTATGGGTTTAGTGGTGGTTGCGGTGGTGTGTTGGTGGTTGAATGAAATATTATTTTATTGTAGTGTTTATATTATTTTATTATGTTAAAATGTAAAATAGGATGTGAGAAGATAAAATAGATAAAGTGACTTTTTGTATAGCTAAAAAGCTAAAAATTTAGATCCACTGCTGTAGGATGTGAGAAGGTAAAATAGATAAAGTGACTTTTTGTATAGCTAAAAAGCTGAAAATTTAGATCCACTGCTGTGAATGCTCTAAAAATTTAGAATCTATTCACAGACTCCTCTTGACATATAAAAATGTAAAGAGGTACTGACTCTTTTAAAGTCTATTTCTTACATTTTACCCAAGTTTCATTCAAGAATCATTATCCACAACCAATCATCAAATCGTAAGCCTTAAACTGTTGCTAAAACCCTTAGGTGAAAGGACTCCTGATATTAACAAAAATATCTTAAAATAGAGAGAGAGTAGGAAGATTAAGGATCAAGAACAGACCCGCATAATGCCATCTCTGGACAATATCAGCGCATGTAACTACCCGGGACAAGCCTTTTCAGGCTCCTCCTTGATGAAATAAATTTTATCAAAATCCTTTGAGGTCTGAAATAGATTTTATTACCATTGCTGTCATCCAGAAGGACGGAAGCATCACAGTCCAGATCAAGAAAATCTCACAAAACATTGAGGCCAACAAATTAATACTTAAAACTAAATGGCAGGATTAAATTGGAATAATGAATTGATACTCCCAATAATCAGAACATACATTTTTCTCATCTGGTTGTGGAATGTTGGCCAGTGCTTTGAAATATGAATGAATGCTCTCCCTCCGTCCTGTTAAAGAGATAGAAAGGGCCACCAGCCTGTGATGTTAAGTATAGAATTTACATCAGAGCACTCCAATAAAAAGAGTTACTAAGAGCTGTTCTTTATTGTCAGTTTAACTGAATTTGGAATAAGTAAAGTATTTCATTTTTTTCATTTTTGATACTTTAGGCCTGAAAAATAATAACCAAAAAGTTCCCGAAACAACTAGTAAAGTTTTATGTAACAATTTGTGGAAACAAAAACAGCAAAAATCACTAGGAACATATTTTCAGTTCATTAAGTTTCTAAGCTTTCCCCACAATCAATATGTACTTTCCTCAACATATAAAAATGTAATGAAAATGCCAACTCTTTTAGAATCTGTTTCTTACATTTTCCCCAAGTTTCATTTAAGCATCATTATCCACAATCAATCATCAAATCCTAAACCTTAAGCTGTTGCTAAAACCGTTAGCTGCAAGGACCCTTAATATTAACAAAAAATATATCTAAATGAGAGAGAGAGAACATATGAAAATTCAGGATAGAGAACAGACAAGCATAATCCCATCTCTGGTGGCAATAGAAACAATATCAGCACATGAAAGTACCCCCCTGGCCAAGCCTTTTCAAGGTATGATTGGGTATGGAATGATTTTTATAACCATTGCTGTCATCCAAAGGGACCGAAGCATGACAGCCCTGATCAAGAAAATTCCACAGAACATTAAGACCAACTAATTAAAACCTGCAAATAAATGGCAAGAAATCACAACACCGAGATTAAATCAGAATAACGAATCAATACTCCCAAAAATCAGAACATAAAATTTTCTGTCTTGTTTAATATTTTAATAAAAAAAAAAACTTCATACGCATACTAAGACTCACACTACGCACAAGAAAAGCAATGCAAAAATTCACAAAGCCAACATAATTCAGAATCAAAAGTCACTTCCTGGGCCATATATTAGGCAACGTAAAATAAATAAAACACCCACATCAGAAAACAGAAAGCAACAAATGTACATAAACCCACCCTAATAGCGGAACTCGGCTTAATAATGAAACTCTACAAGAAACATAGAGAAAATATAGAGTAATTAACACCACCCTCAAAAAAAAAAAAAAAAAAAAAAAAAAAAAAAAAAAAAAAAAAACCACTCCTCTTTAATCTGTAAAATGAAGGTAATATTACAAGGATGTAATAATAATAATTGAAATATATATTAGAATATGACCTGATTATTGGACGCTGCAACTAAGCAGTGAAGTTGCCCCTTTAAAAGAAAAAGAGTTTTTGAAATGGAGCATAGCAGAGGATTGGTGTGAAAAAAAGAGAGAAGAGGAACAATAATTAGGTCTTCTGGGTCACTTTTTGTTTTTTGGTGGAAATCTTGTTCGTGCAGTCGCGCGTGCCTATCGAGTATCGTAAATACAAGTACTTCTGGAAATATCCTTAAGGAATACCGTATTGATCTTAATTCCTGTAAGGTACACTCATGACCAACATTGTGAAGTCGTGTTTTAAAATTCTTATTTTACAATTTAACAAATCATTTTTTTTTTTTTTAACTAGAATTTCAGTTCATGAGGTAAAATGTGTAAGGTAAAGTGTGTATTACAGATTATATGACATTGTGATAACACTACTCAGGTCTAATTTGGTGTTATAAAATTTCAATTCATGCATACAGTGGTGAAGCTAACATCGTACTCGGTTTCTTTTTGGGAAAAAAGTAGGAGGATGTAATTAATGATTGATTATATACAATTTTATTCAAGCAAATATACTTTTTTTTTTTTTAGTAAAAGGCAAAAGAATAGTTCACTTTGTGCTCACCGCACAGCTCCGTAAGTATTAAAAATACTTTAAAATAAAAGATAAATATATATATATATATATATATACACACATATGTATTAATCACTAAAGTTGAGAGAAAATTCAAATATATTTTAAATTAAAATTCAATTAGAGTATAATTTTATGTCATGTGCCTCATCTAATCTAAAATTTTAAACTTTTGTGCCAAGTGAGTTAACTTAGTGTAAAAATTAGATTTTAATTAGAGTTTAATTTTAGTACTTCCAAATGTACTGGTTGAACTAATGTTATATATATTTAATAATTCAAACTAACATCAATATCACCACTACAATTCATCGTTCATGTGCATAAGCATAGGTTACATACTAGTTAGAATAATAATAGATGATTATTTCTTTTCTTTTTTTTTCTTTCCTTTTGTAATGGAAAAAAATTTCATAACTGCCTGGTTTAATAGAGCTATAAACTTACATTCTTTTGAGAGTATCCAAAAAACAGAACTCGGATTCAATTTTGAAGATATTTTCCATTCTTTTTGCTAAGGAAACTATATATATACCAATAACATTCTTTGTGTATTCTAGTTGTATTCTCATCCCTTTTCAATGACACATTTCTAAAGCTTTTTTAGTAAGTCAAATCTCTCGATCAGCTATTAACAAAAATTTAATTGTTGTCACTTTTGTTTTACTTCATTCTAAATCACAAGAGCTACTTATTAGATTACTCCATCTTTTATATCTAATTAGCCTGAAATGCCAATTCTATAACTAACATATAATCTTTTTTAGACCGTATCAAAGTTGTTCAATGCTTGATGCATTAGGCCTATTTGTACATTTTATGCAAGATACAGTGGGACGAGCAAAATCTATCCCATTCATTTACCTATTTATAATGGAAAAAATTTGCATAGAATAAAACACACAAAACTTATCAAACAAGGTCGAGATTGTCAAAGTAACAGCTAAGAAAAGTTTAATTATTGGCTTCATCTCTTAAAATTAGTGTGAGAGAGAATACATATATATGTATATATATATATTTATTTATTTATTTATCACCACTATTTTTAAGTCTTTGATTAGTCAAATTCCTTCAATCTTGAAAACATGGGGTACAAAGATATAAAATCATGAAAAAATGTTTCACCATGTCTCTTGTAATAACTAATTAAAGAGTTACTAACTAATCTTGACCAATGTGCACGTTTGGTGCGGTGGTTAGTCCACAAATATAAATGCTTGTGGGGTGTTAAGGGCAAGGACCAGAGTTCAAGTCTCTAGGAAGGAGTTTCACACACCTATATATTTAGATTAGGTTAGAGTAGAAATTCTATCTTGTATATATATTAAAAAATAAATAAATTAAAAAAAAAAAAAACAACAACAACAACTAATCTTGAAAAATGTTACACCATGTCTCCAGCCGAGTGACTCAAGATTATTGCACTTTAAATTAAAGAGTTTTTGTCATGTGACTCACTAATTATTAAGATAGTTAATTTACTCATGAGTTACTAATTATTAAAACGGTTTTGATAGTATTAGTCAAATGTTTTTTTTTTTTTACATAAAATTTTAATTTATGGCACAAAAATTCTACTGATATACATAAAATTTAATAATACTACAGTGGAGAGAGAGAGAGAGAGAGAGAGAGAGAGAGAGAGAGAATATTTAGGGGATAAGAAAACAAATATGCAAGATAATAAATAAATAGGATATTATACATTAAATAATTTAAATGAATATGTACATTTTATGCAAGATACGATGGGACGAGCAAAATCTGTCCCATCCATTTACCTATTTGTAATGGAAAAAATTTGCATAGAATAGAACACACAAAACTGATCAAACAAGGTCGAGATTGTCAAACTAATAGCTAAGAAAAGTTTAATTATTGGCTTTATCTCTTAAAATTAGGAACCAAAACTGCCTATGTGTGGCTCTCATAGTTAAATGAAGAACAAATGCCTATTTCATCAAATAAAATCCATATAACTTGTGCTTTTGTTTCATTTAGAATTTATCAGGTATATAGACTTAACATAAGAGTTTTTTAAAGTAAAAAATGCCAAATGTCATAGCCCTTGTTCGTATAGAGTTAGAGTGCAGCCATGGCACAGGAATTAAAATGAAAATTGACTGAATGTCCACTGTTTGCGAAAAAAAGTTGATGTCCATATTGTATTTATCTAACACCACAAAAAAAGTTCCCTAGCACCTTTTCAATTAAAGTTCCTAATCCGCAATCAACACCAGATAATCTGCTCATAGTCAATAATGTAAACATAACAATTAAAGCTAGCGTACTTTTTTAATCCCATTGGTATGGACTTCTAAATGAACTTACCAGCTGTATGATTTGGAACTACGGATTCCTGCACAACAAACTAGGCTTGGAAAAGTATGATGTATGATTTGAGTTCTAGTCTAAGAAAATTGCTCTAAAGAAACTTTTTCTTTTTATAATTCAATAGTTCCAATAGAGGATCTAAATAAAAATTTTTGAGAACCAATTGATTGAATGACAGAGTCAGTGTGATATGCTGAATAATCAAATGCTATGAAAAACAATGTTAGCACTAGGATTGTAATCTATACAGGCCAAATCATATATAAAAGTTCACCATTGGTCCTTTAAGTTTTTAACCCTTAAAGTTTGAGTTTGTTTTCATTTTAGCTCTTTAAGTTTCAAAATTTTCATTTTTGGTCCTTCATTTTTTATTTCAATTTCATATAAGCGATGTGACTTAATGAACACTACTTTTATCTGGCTCTTAACAGTTTGATTACTAACCCAAATAAATAACATAGTCAATATAAAAAGATAATCAAAATTTTAAATAATAATTTGATATTTTTGAACTTATTAATTTTTTACTTCAATATGATAGCAATAGAGTAAAGCTAGTAAGAATGTGCAATACAAATACTGAGATTGAGTACAATATTAAAAATGATACAGCAATACAAGTAAAATTGGACTCATCTCTAACTCGATAGATACATACATACATAAAAGTAGAAGAAGCATTATTAAGAGAGTGACTAAGAAAGACAAACATTGAATTTCAGTTTGTCTTCCTCTGAAACCGTAATCACAGAGCTTAGAGATGGATTCCATAGGTCTAAAGTGATTCTCCATGAAATAATTGAACTATGAAATTGTAACCCAATCACCATTGAAATCCTCCGAGTCTACAACCAGAGCATCCTTCTCCTTCTTATTATTCATTGCGGAGGAGGAAAAAGAAAAGAAAAAAGGAACAAATTGGGGTTGCTGGGTTTTGAATTAGGGATCACTTTATTTACAATATTGCCACTTATTTTCTTCTTCTTCTTCTTCTTCTTCTTCTTTTTTTTTTTTTTTTTTTTTTTTTTTTAAAGGTAAAATGGGCTTGGATTTATATATTAGGTCCCAAATGCAATAAAATAAGGGGGGGGGAAAAAGATATTAGATCCTACACTTTTAATTTTGTTAATTAAAATTACAAACTTATAAAATTGTTTCAATTTGAAATATCTTCCATCTTTCTTATTCATTTCCATTATTCTAGACAATAAGTGTAAAAAAAAAAAAAAAAATTATTTTTATTTTTATCTTAGATAGAATTCTACTTTATCATAATCTAATTGTACCCATATGAAACTTCTTCATAAAGACTTGGTCTTTTTTGTCTTTACTGTTTTTGCGGTTTGATGGTTGTTGCCTAAACATGTGTATTTTACAGTTTGCAGATAAGGCTGATGGTCATACACCCCAAAATCTCAGCTAAACAAAGAGTGGAAAAAACAATTGCAATTGAATATTATTCTCTTCAAAGTAAAAAACCGGACTTACTGGGTCCCATCTAAAACCAACACCATTTTTTTTTTTTTGCTGGGTAATTGTGGGGGATAAAACCCCGACCTAACGGTTACAATGGAACCGGGTACCACTAGGTTACTAGGCCCGGTGGTCTAAAACCAACACCGTTAACATTTTGCCTAAACGATAATCATAGAGCTGAATATTTTATAAGATGACTAAAAGAAGAATTTAATAAAATTCCATCTTCTAGCAGTGCCTTTCAAGTGGAGACCAGAAAAGTGCTGTAATGGGAACCGTATCTGCACTGAGGAGCAAAAATTGGAAAATTAAGTTCACACAAGTAATTCATATTGCACCATGATTCCAATCCTTGAAACAATATTACAATATGCCCACTACCTTTAGACGAGCAACTTGCAGAAAACTTCCATAAAGCAACCTGAATGTAAGACAAACATTTTTAGTTCTAAACCAAGAATGTCCAGATCACATGTCATTTTACCAAAAGCAAAAACCTATTTCCTTATTCCCAACATGCAAGAGCCTGGTTAAGTATTGGCCAGTAACAACTAGGATGCAATGTGAAGCCAAGCAGAAAAAAATGTAATAAATAAATAATAAAAAGAACAAGATATTTGAAATGAAAATATTACAGTTCCATCATGGCATCCAGCAAGCAGGAAAATCATGCGTGCAAATCATCCTTTCATCATGTAAAGTAAACCAAATAACAAGGTCAACAAAGACGGTTGCCTGTAACAAATAGGAACTTGTTACAATTCAATATTAATTATGTCCAGTTCCCTGTAGGATGTAGCCAAAAGGGATGGGGATTTTCAACATTGAGCATCTGAATACAGACTCCAATTTTACAAAGCAGGGATCAGTACCCTCCTGATGCACAGAAGAATAGATAACTTTCATTGTACAAGGAAGAGGAACCTCCCACCTGCATTGATAGGTATGGAAAGGAAAAGAAGAAATTACAAAACCATCTAAAGAAGACTTGATATATATGAACAAGAGAAGCTGAGACAATATTTAAGGAACATGGAAACGTTTTTGTTTTTTACCACTTTCTTCTTGTACAGAATGTTCTTGGGCATCCCTAGGAACCCCATCCACAGCATGTGCTTCTGATGAATTTTCTGAAAGTTGAACAGCAAGACCTTGAACATACTGGTCGTTGCAGTCCAAATTATCGAGAGAATTTTCCATCGGATTTTTTCTAGGTCTTCCTCTAGGCCTCTTTGATTGAGTTGCTACGGCGTCATTGTCTTCTATTGGTTTCTATCTAGGCCTTCCTCTTGGCCTCTTTGATAATGTTGATTTGTCCTTCATGGCCCCATTGTTTTTATTTCCCTGTTTTGACTTTTCTATTGAAGGTGGCACCTCTTCCTCATTTACGCTGACATTTAGAATACACCAGATTATCAATTATGGTGTTCCCTAACAATGCCCTCTAACTATCCCAAACAACCAATTTAGTTGTTACCAATAATATCACAAACAATTGCCTAAATGAAACTACATCAAATTTATCAAATGGTACACTGCCTAACCAAAAATTAAAGGATTTGGCTTTTTACAAATAACATTAAGAACACATACATTCATACATGCAAACAAAAAAACATACATGTTTGTGTGTGGAAGGCACTTTTAAAGCAACTGGGAATAATACAGCATGATGAAGATTTTTTAAAAAAAAATTGCTGTTTTTGTGGTCAATATTGAAGTTGGATAAACTTTTCCTAAATGTTCAAGTATCAATGAGGTAAGAATTATAAATTTTCCCAAATTCTTCCCAAAAATTCCCAAAGTCAAATTGCCTATCTAATAATATTTATAAGCTATTATAAAATATTCATTAAACTGTCTAGTAAAGATTCAATAGGCAAGGGCTGCAAGGCTTCCCTGATGATGATGAATTCCAACATCTAACTTCTTAACATAATCTTACAAACAAGGATAAGGAATCTTCTCTTTAATAAAATAACTCTTACTCATATATAAAAAAATAAAAAGGATAAGCTATCTGAACATCATAGCAAAGATCCTTTTCACAAGTATGAATTAAAAGCATACACAAATGCAGGGATGCAACCCCAACAGACTTCCAACAAAGTCACATTTACACACACACACAAGGTATAAAAGGAAAAAGGATACACGTACCTCACGTTTAATATGATAGTCAGGCATTTCATGAATTCTAGGACACCAATCCAAAGTCCAAACATGCCCTCCAACATACAGAACAAAGTCTTTGCGGCAGCAAGATCTAACGAGAGACATTTAGCAAATGTGCATATCAATCATAAATAATATAGTTGTTGTAAATAGACTATTACAATGCACTACCAAGTTGAAACGTGATTTTATTCATAGAAATTTCAAAACAGTCTGAATTCAGCAATAACATCATCATTTAAAACACAAGAAAAGCAGGAGAAGAAGGTTCCCTCATAGTTCAGTTATATGTACTGTAATAAAATAAGTAAATCTATATTAGACAATTCATTTCGGAGTAGCAGTTAACACAGATAAACAAGAAAGTATTGAAAGGAAAAAAACTCTTTCAACTTGCTACAAGAAGCCACAACCCAAAATTTTCTGTTTACAAGAAAAGGAACCAACCCGAAAATCTACAATTACAATTGAGTAGGCCCCATAACTATGTGCAATACTAGCACATGATTAAGGAAGGAAACAAGCATCAATCATGAACAACATCATATCATCAGTGATGATAATCTCAACCTTCACCTTGACCTTACAAGATAGGAGATGCCACATGAGTTAGAACTCATTGCATCATTAGAAATATTCATATAAGAGATTCAGAAGTCAATATAAAGCCCTAAGATACTTTTAATTTTTCAACATTATCCAACCAAAAATGACTATCACCCTAAATTTGTTGACATGAGCAGTCCAGTAGTTCACTTGTGTGACTGCACTAAATTTAGAAGAGGGTGCTACATGCTATGCATGTTCTGCTCATTATTTATTCCTTCTTCCAGTTAATTTACAACTTGAATTTATCCACACACATCTATGATAAGAATAAAATAAACCTCAGTAGATAATGGGCTCATGAATAGGGTGGCATCATTTGAATGTTTTTTTTTTATAGGTAATTAAAAATTTATTGATATTAAAGATAAAAAAAAAAAGAGTTACCCAAGTATACAGGGAGTATACAACTGGCAACCATATGTATTCAACTACCCTTTCACCCATCAAGACATACATATCATTAAGGATAAACAGCTACAACTATAATTTGTGGCAATACTAACTAAGTTTAAAACAGAAAGGTCCAAGATTGCAGAGCACAATATAAGCTTTGGTTAGCTTATCACACACCCTCCTTTACTTGATATACTGCCTATGTTTTTTTCCAAATCTTAATCCAAAGTCAATTATAATAAGAAGTACGAAAACCATGACAAGCAATGCCTAGTACAGATTTCAACATTGCATATACATACATGTATGCATACAGCGATACATGGATCCTTTTATGTATTTCTAATGTTTTTGGGCATGAAATTGTTTGATATGACATGAAATTCAAACGGCTAAAATATTGTTTTCATCCCTAAAATTTGCACAAATTTTGTCAACCCTAAGCTTTAAAACATCATTTTTTATCCCTAAACTATTTAAATGTTTCACTTTCTGTCTCTTAAAATTAATAATAATAAAAATCATCCTTAAAATATTGAAAAAAGTTTGGTCATTCATCCTTATTTTTGCTACAAACTATTGAAAAAAGCTCTTTTCAAAGTTCAGTGACTAAAACACAAAATACATGCAAAAATTTAGGGACGTAAATAATATTTTAACCAAATTACTATCACGTGTGATGCTATTGTTGCCTATTCAAGATGGAAAATCTATCATATATCCGATACATATAATACCACCTCAGTAGTACAAGTAAAACTGGACTCATATCTCTAACACATACATACATACATACATACATAAAACTTAAAAGTAGGAGGAGCATTGTTTAGTATTGACCTTAAGAAAGTGAGTGAGGAAGACAAACGCTGAATTTCAGTTTGTTGAAGAGCATAATAATCTTCATCATCTTCTCCACAGAGCTTAGAGATGATTTCGATGGCTTTGAAGTGATTGTCCACACAATAATCGAACTCTGAAACCGTAACAACCCTATCACCATTGCAATCCGATGGTGGAGCATCCTTCTTCTTATATTTATTCATTGGAGGTTCTTTTCCCTCTTCCATTGATTTCGTTTTCCTTCACTAGTTTTTGCAGTGTGGTGCGCGAAGGAGGAAAAAGTACAAGAAAATAAAAGGAACGAATTAGGGCTGTTGGGTTTCGAACTACAAATCACTTTATTTTTACAAAATTATCACTTATCCTTTCAAAATAAAAAATAGATAAAAATGGGCCTACACTCATTTTTATTTTATTTTATGTTTTTTAGGGGGACCAACACTTACTTTTTATTTTTTGAGAAAGAGACCTACACTTACTTGAAAAATGCTAATGCTAGTGTTACAAAAAATAATACAACTTTTGCTTGTGAGTTGTGGAGATATAGAACCTCATGGACCCACTATTATTCTCCACTTATAACTCGTCATATGGCAAGTTGTGGTAAAAATTGTGATTTTTTTTGTGACACAAACATTTTTTGGATTTATTTCCGCTTAGCTATTATGTTATTAATCCTAAATGCAATAAAGAAAAAAAAAAGGAGGGAAAGAAAGAAAAAAAAATAGTTCCTAAACATTTAATTATAAGAATGAATGGCTTTATATGTCTTACGTAGGGTTTCATAGAACTTTTTTGTCAAGATTTTTTTTTTCTTCTTTTGATAGATAGTGTTAGTAGACTCTCTCTTAAGAATGAATGGCTTTATATGTCTTACGTAGGGTTTCATAGAACTTTTTTGTCAAGATTTTTTTCTTCTTCTTTTGATAGATAGTGTTAGTAGACTCTCTCTCTCTCTCTCTCTCTCTCTCTCTCTCTCTCTCTCTCCATTAAAGCATAATTTTTGATATAGTCAAGTGGAAAAAACTGAAAAAGAAAATAAGACATCGTGTGAGAGAATGAAAACATTAAGGTAATATGAATATAGAAAAAGAAAGAAGAGAGAATGGCATATGAATCTAGTTTGCTTAACAAGTAGAAATACCTTTCTACCTTTAAGTGCAAGTATGAGCCTTTATGTGAAGCTAATGAAAAATATATATATATATTCCTAGGGATAGGTTGCTCACCTTCACCCACAAAATCTCCACGTTAATAGCCTTCAAGTGTAAGAATAAGCCTTCAATTGCAAGTATGAGACTTTTGAGGGGAACATGCAGCAAAATCTTTTTTTTTCCTTTTCTTTTAGGGGGGAGGGGGAAGGGGGGTGTTTTGTTAGGATGGTGTGAGTATGACTTTGACGTGATTGTGAGAGTGGCATATGACAATATATATATATATATAATGTTTTGTGTGGTGAAATTGGGATGGTGTTCATAAAAAAATAAAAAATTGGGTGTTTAAGCCTAAACCAATGCTTGATTTGTTTTACACATAATAAATATTTTTTAAACAACATATTAAAGGAAATCTTATAAAAAAAATAATTAAAAAAAAGACTTCCAAGTTCCAAAAATTCTTAGAATTTACTAAATGATGGGAATTTTAAACACATCAATTAATTTTTCATTAATTAAATGAGTATATCTAAAAATTAAGAATTTAGTATTCAAAATGTCTTTTTTGAAAGAAAAAAAATAGATTGTTATGGTTTTTTAAAAACATAAATAAAGGGTAAAGAATTAAGGCTTTTTATAACAATGATTATGGTGATGGTATCATGATGTTATTGGTGGTAACGACAATAGTGGTGAATGATGTTGGAGGTGATGGTGACAACAATGAGATGAGAAAAATGGGGTGGTGGTGATGGTGACAATAGCATTGATAGTGATGATGTATAACATAAATAAAGATGATCAAATAAATTTCATAACATGAATAACACAAAATGTTAGTGTAGACATGTTTTTTTTTTTTTTTGGGGGGGGGGGGGGGGAAGGGAAAAATAAATATTATTATGACATCTAGGCATGAACAAAAGTTTTTTTTTTCTCTTCAAAAAAAAAAAAAAAAGATTAGAGAAAAGAGAAGACTAGTATATACATCTAGGTTGGGAAGCACAAGTTCTTTGCTTTCTTGCATATAGAAGGCAAGCATCTGCTTTTCTTTTTCTATCTCCAATTCTTTGTCTATGGTGTTGGAGATGCTTTTTTGTTTTGGCATGATGGAATTTGATAAATTTATCCTTATAAAGCAACATCATCAAATCTATATATAGTAGAAACTTGGATGAACTCCATATAAATTTCACATTAACAAAATTCAAATTAGGGCTAACATGGAAACTTCTCTAAGGGTGTTTTAAAGCCAAAGTTTGATTTTTGTTCTTGTAAGTATTAATGTTTATTTCTCCAACTTTTGTTGTACGTCTATGGGTTTTTTTAATACTATTCATAAATAATAGGTTGCTTTACTTTCTTATTTTATTTTTTTTTATACAAGATAGAATTCTACTCTAGCCTAATCTTTTTTTTTTTTTTTTTTTTTGAGGGACAAAACTAAGTCTTATTGAATTAACTGGCTAAATCAACCTGAAGTACAAAATGAAATTGTGGCAGAACATCCTTCATCTACACTAAAAAATCCGGAATGTTAACAACAAATCTTGCTAAACCATGAGCAACAGAATTACATTCTCTCTTTGTATGAGAGTAAAGTAAATGAGTAAAAAAACGAGAATTAAACTTAGCAATCTGCAATCAACGGACCTATTGGGGACAGCGGATTATGTTCCTCTTCCAAAGCTTTTATAATCACCATCGAGTCACCTTCCAACTCCGCATCTGAAAGTCCTAACTCTGCAGCGAAGGACAAAGCTTTTGTAGCAGCCATTGCCTTGATTTCGTTACTGTTGAACTCCTGATGCAAAACACGAGAGCAAGACGCTATGACAAGTCCCCTATTATTTCTTATCACCACCCCAATACCTGACTTATTTGCGCCAGGAAAAACAGCTCCATCGAAGTTGATTTTGACATAATTTTCTGGTGGCAAACGCCATTTGGGTTTGGGTTGGCTTTGATGATGAGAGTGCGTTACCTGGGCTGCCATAAATTCAGAGAACCTCTCGCTGGACAGTTGGGCAATCTGGAGAGTTGAGCAAGTTGGCTGGTGAAGGCGAACTTTGTTCCTCTGAGACCAAATCGTCCAAACCATCCATGCAAAAAGCTCCGTGTGTCGCTGCTGCAAAATTATCCAGGACAGTAACTCCTTAAAGTTCAGGAAGTGAACACGGCGACGAAAGCTCCATGAGCCTGAGCTATCCCAAACCAAGTCAAGTTCCTTACACAACCAAAAAGCATGTAGCGGTGTTTCATGAACATCTTGGCATCGAGCACATAATGGATCATCAATTATTGTGCGACGGACTAGGTTTGCTTTTGTCGGCAAAGCATCACAGCAAGCACACCACAATAGATTCTTCACTTTGTTTGGTACTCGAAGAGACCAGATGCCTTTCCATAGCTTAGTATCAGCTTCTGTGTTCCTAGATGAGAGTTCCATGTCAGCTGCCTCCTTAAGAAACCTGTAACCCGATTTGCAAGAATAATGCCCATCAGGAGAGTAAGGCCACATTAAAACATCATTTGATTCAGTTCGGCCCAATGGAATTTTTTTGATAAGAGCAGCTTCCTCAAGCGCGAAAATTCCATCAATCAGCTCCTCATTCCATTGCCGTGTTCCTGCATTAATCAAGGTAGAGACAGTTGCATTTCCCTTTTCACATAGATTCTAATGGATAGGACAGAACCTGAGGGGAGTGTTTTCTTGGCAGCCAATAGTCTTGCCAAATTTTGATTGATTTCCCATTTCCAACTCGCCATCTAGCACCCCTTTGTAAGACATCTCTTCCCTTGAGAATGCTCCTCCATGCATATGAGGCAGATCTCGAATCCGTTGCCTCCATAATAGAACAATGTGGGAAAGGGAAAAAGCGAGCTTTAAACACCTTGTAGAATAAGGATGAGTGGTTGTGTAGTAGTCGCCATGCTTGCTTAGCCAAGAGTGAATCATTATGAAGAGCCAAATCATGAAACCCCATTCCTCCCACCATCTTTGACTTCGTTAGTTCATCCCATCTCACCCAATGAATCTTCCTACGGTCTCCCCTTTGTCCCCAAAAGAACTTTTTAACCAAGGATTCAATTAAGTGACATAAACCCAATGGAATCTTGAAGCACCCCATAGTATAGGTAGGAATTGCTTGAATCACAGATTTGATCAAAACTTTCCTTTCTGCTTGTGAAAGTAGCTTCCCTTTCCATCCTTGCAGTTTTTTCCATACCCTTTCTTTGATATAGTTTTTTTTCATATTCTAGCCTAATCTAAGTGTATATAAGTGTATATATGCAATGAATTTTGGGTTTATTTCCTTCTTAATTTTCACTTGAATTAATGATATTTATTGCTAATAGGTTTGGTTCATGAGACATCTAATGCAACTTAGATAAAAAGTATATGATATTATTTTTATTTGTTTAATATATTTAGGAATACAAAAATACACACAAAAAATTAAGCTTGTCATATATTAGTGAGTCTTTTTAGTTAGTGACATTGATAATTGAAAAGCATGATAAACTAGCTTAATATTTGGTAAGCATAAGGCGAGAATAAACCAAACTAATCCCCACCATCATTTCAAATTTCAATTTTTTTATGTCCACACATTTATTCCCCTTCATAAAATCTTTTTCACACTTTCTTTCCTATAGTGTATAATTCTTACTTTTGCACATCAAATTGAGTAGCACATGAGATTGGAGACATCGTAGCAATAGAGGAGCTGAGGACTGTGGACTTTGTGAGCGTAGTTTGAGTTCCAGTGCCCTATCAAATATACACAAATTTAAAAGTATCTATTGGTTTCCAATAATTTTATTTTGCCTATGCTATAGTTTTAATTTAAGTTATATAACTCCCAGCCCTATTCTATAAATTCATTTTCTAAAAAAACTAGAACATATAAAAGGAAAACCTATATATATAATCTAAAAAATTGTAAACATATAAAAGGAATTAGAATTTACTAATGAAGTTTGAAAATGCCATGATTTACAATTTTCTTTATAGTAAACAAGGTGAATAATGCTCTAACAGGATTAGGTACATGCAATATAACTTCCATATTTGAAATGATTGATTCTAAAAATTAATTGAATGTATTTTGAGCAAAAATAAAAGTTATATAGTTCCTCAAAGTCTATTGGTTTCTAAATGTCATTCATCATGAAAAAAAATCACAGAAGATGTCAAAAATATTGTAAACAAATAGAAATATGAAAAGTAATAGAAATATAGAAAAAGAAATGGTAAGAAAGGGAAATTAGCTCTTGATTTAAGATTAATTAGCAAGACCCATTACCTTTCTTTCACTATCTTTATCATTTTTTCTTCTACTTCTTCTTCTTCTTCCTTTTATTTTTTTTTTTAATTTTTTATTTTTTATTCCTTGTGAATGAAAGGAAATGTTAAAATAAAAATAATATAGGAAAGGAATACCTAACAAATAAGAGAGAGAAGCATTTGACTCGTATGTTGTTTAGCTAGCTTATTGCTTTTATTTTATTTTTTTCTCTAGTTTTAGAATTTTCAAATGATGGTGATGTTGTATACTTCTTATAAGGCCATGCTTGATGCTAACGATAGAATCTTTTTTTTTTCTTTGTGTACATTGGGCTGGGGAAAAGGGGGGGGGGGTGTTGTCTACACCCACTAGGGCACTGGAATTAGTCTTGCTTTGTTTTTAGGATAAGAAATTATTTCAAAGCAACATGTTAAAAGAAACTGTACGTTTTTAGACCCCTTAAACACAAACAGATTAACCTAATTACTTAGCCAAGTGATTAACTTAGGTAAATTATTCAGATCTAGGTTAACACAGATAAATCATATCATTGAAACAGTGCAAAAAATAAATAACACAACGATATGATAACCCAAGAAAACCAAACCAGTAAAAAACCTAAGGAGGATTTAACCTAGCTATCCTCAAGGTAAAATAGATCCACTATGAAAGAATTGAAGTTTTACAATAGCGACTTAGACCACTAATATCTTTTTGCTACATCGAGTAGAAAACTTACTACCACGACCACGTGACAACTCCAAGTCCACGGACTACTTCTTTTTTGGATTCACAGCAACTACAAGTACTCCCACTTGTGTTTTCTTTAAACTCTTTATGTAGCAACTGAAGCGATCACCAAGCTCTCGACATCAATCTTGAGATTGGAAACTCTTAGTATGTATGAAGGAAAACACCTCTAGATCTCACAAGAGATTCATACACACAGCATAAATAACAACTACAAAACGTGGCTAGGGTTTATTCTTTTATACTTAAGGCAAAATATAAAACCCTACACGTTATATGGGCTTGGGTTGAGTTGGAAATTCTGCAAAAAAAAAAATCTGCACGAGCTTCAATCCATCGAGACTAATTTTCGATCGATCGAGCTTTGCAGATTTACACAATAAATCCTGCAGTACACTCGATTCCGACTTTACACATAAACACATTTTGAGCAGCCTAATTCTAGACTCTAAATTTTAATCATGGTTTGCTAACATTACACATTAAAGTTCTAATACATATAGATCCAAAATCTTTAGAACCTAACAAACTCCCTTTTTGGCAATCCATGACAAAACACATAATAAAACAAAATGCTCAAAGTTACAAAAAATCGCCCATTACAATAAAAATTGCCCAACAAAAATAATTCACCCTAACTACTATCTATCAGCTGCAAGTGTAGACAGCAGCACAGCTGAATCAACCTGTATATTCCTATAACACTTAACAAACACATAAACGCACGTGTGGAAAACAAAATAAATTCTTGATTTCACATAACATAAAATAAAAGACATATATCATGAATAACCTCATAAATATAAATCAATAATCAATGTAGCACAATGTGAAACAAGAAACAGAAATAAAACAATAATGTCTCCCCTTATTATATACAACTCATAAATAATAAAAAAAGACATCAAAATAAATACATCATGAGCCAAAAAATAAGTACAAAGTGAAGCACCTAGATACAATCTAAAGCTCCAAAGCTCCAAAACAAAAAAAAATCTCCCCCTATCTCCATCCATATGTACTCCCCCTTTTTGTGACGAATTGCCAAAGGGCAATTAAGACTCATCATCAAAAGGAGGTGGTGGAGGGGACCGTCTAAAACTCGCCAACTCTGCACACAAAGCTTGAAGCTCCATGAGAACGTCCACCAAAAGCTAACCATGAGCCGACTGAACAGTCATGATAGTGTCCAACATACGACGAATGCTGGAATCATCCGAAGTAGAAGGTGGAGGAGCAGCAGCAACAGTCAAATCAACAAATGCATCAGCAGCCAAATCACCTGAAGAAGGAGGAGAAGGAGGTGCAACACCCGAAGAAGACTCAACTCTAGGGCGTTTAGAGCTAGATCGCATCTGAGCAGCCCTCTGCCTAAGGAAGGTGGCACCTATAGGAGCTATAACATGTACGACCTCAGAAGCAGGAAACTCATCTAAACCTAAATGTAACAAAATCCAATGAATAAAAAGTGGAAAGAAAAGAGCATGAGCAGAAGAACTACTCCTATAAACCTCAACCAAAGATTGAACGAAAAGATGAGGAAAACTCATAGGAGCATCTGTGACAAGAGCATAAAAAAATGCACATCTCTCAATAAGAATAGTATGCAAATGAGAGATGGGCCAGATAGAATGGCAAGAAATCCGGAAAAAACAGATAATGAATCTCGGTCAACTCGTGAGAGGTAATCTGAGGATCAAAACCCCACTGGATAGAAGATCTAGTAAGATATGACATAATGTCATCAAGGGGAGGAGACTCATCATAAGGATAGACGGGATGTTGGACCTTAGGCACCCCAAGAGCAGAGGCCACTACTGTAGAAGTAATGACATACTCTTCACCCCTTATCCAACTCTTCACAAATTGAGTGTTGGAATCATTGGAGTGGACAGAGAAGTTTGAGTAGAACTCTTTGATCAAGGTAGCCAGAGGAGGATGGTCAATATCCAGCAAAGGCAACCAGCCCTTACCCTCAAAATTTCTCCTAATTTCTAGGTCAAGCTCATCTAAAACAACCTTTCTCTCAGCCCACACATTCCTAAGAATGTTCAGCTTCTCATAAGTTTCCTGATTTTTCTCACTAAGAAACCTCTCACTATCAAAAGGAGTAGAAGAAGAAGTGAATGTCCCATGGGCTCTAGTCTTCCTAACCATGATTCTAAAGATCAGAAAGGATAGACAGAAAAGAGACAAAAGACAAAAAAGAAGAAAAACCCAAAGGCAGACTGCATCAGACACAGTTAGAGCAAAAACAATATTTAAAATAACAATCTATATGATGCATGAACTGTATTAACACATGATGTATGCTCTAATGCAATGAGAATAGTTCAATTTTACTGTAAAAACACAAAATTTGGCGTGAACATAGAGTTTATATCAAAAACGCCAAATTTTGAAAACCCACTTTCAAAAATCCCAACAAATTGATCACATATCATTACACAAGTTGGATAACAATATATAATAATAAAATTAATCAATAACACAAGCCAATTTCATCAATTTTAGCTTAATTGAACAAAATCCCCAATTTGGGTAAGAGGCAGAAGGTGAGACTGGGCCTTTATATAGTGGAACGTATTAATCATCACCATGAACCCTGAACCCTCATACCAGAACTCATCTCTCCTATATTGGGTACATATTGCTCTTTGACCAATGCTGCAAATGTTGAGCTAGATAAGGATTGGCTTTTTATCCCCTCTACCTCCATGTTTGGATTCAGAGGCCGAGCTTCAGATCTATAAAACAAAAGCAATATTAGTGTAAAGCACACACAAATAATTAAATAGAGAAAAAATGTTTGCTAAAAGACTTTAGATTTAAAAAAAAAAAAAAAAAAAAAAAAAAAAAAAAAAAAAAACTAAAACTAAAACTGTGATAAGTTCATTGTGAATGCTTTAACATGACGAGGACTCGTTGGCTATAGGAAAAAGGAAAAAAAAAAAAAAAATCAGTCAAGTTGAGCTATTTTGTGGGGTCTGCGGATCTCTCCAGAAATGGTAATTGTTGGGCACTTGTTGGCTTCACTGCATTGGTAGCCTAAAATCACTAGGAATATGAGTATGATCGCATTATAATTAAGTCCCTTAAGCAAAATACCCAAATAGTTCTGGACACATTATCTAGGTTGGTGGTGAGTTGGGTTTTGTTCTCCCTTCT